>NW_022476540.1:0-49358 GCF_009829145.1 Chiroxiphia lanceolata
ATTATCCCAAGCCAAAGAAATTTTGAAAGTATGTCCTGATTGTCAAATGCTTGCACCGATGGTTCCAGAGGGGACCAATCCCAGGGGTTTGACAACTCTAGAAATTTGGCAGTCAGATGTCACACACGTGGCAGAATTTGGCAAACTAAAGTATGTACATGTGTCTATTGACACCTTTTCAAAGATGATTGTAGCCACCGCACATTCTAGTGAGAAGAGTCAAGATGTTAAAAGGCATTTTCTGTCCGCATTTGCAAGGATGGGTGTCCCCAAACAGGTGAAGACGGATAACGGACAGTCTTATGTATCTGCAGACACAAAAAAGTTTTTTGAAGAATGGGGGTGATATGGTTTGAAGCTGGCTCCCTGCCAAGTCTCCAAACCTTACCACCAGAAGTCGTTCCCCCCCCCAAACCAAAGGGAGAAGAGGGAGAAAAACAACCAACTAAGAAAACCCGAAACGAGAGAGAGAGCTAAAGTGATATATATAAATATATTTACACTTATGTTACAATTGAAATATATACAATTTAAAATATATAGAATTTCACAAGGGAAGGGGAAGGGGGAAGGGAAAGGGAACAAAACCAAAATAAAATATATGTATATATATATATATCCCAATCAGTAGCCCGAGTTCTAGTAACTAAGAGTTAGCAAAGAAAATATCCCACCATTCTCCTTGGGACAACCGAGAGTGGCTCCGGTACGATCGCTGGCAACCTCCGCCTCCCAAGGTCGACAAGGCCCTACCAGACCTCCCTCCCCAACACGGCAGACTCAACAACAGGGAACCTGCACCTCCAAGCCACTGGAAGGAAAAAGGGTGAAGGTCTCTCCTCCTTTCTTCTTATAATCTGGTTTACGTAAAAATCGTAGGAAATACTGGGTAAATCTGGACCCTTCCTTGGTTACAAACTGGTCACCAAGGAAGGTCTAGCCCAAACCACCACATTCTCCACCCCTTATTCCGTACTATTTTTACGTAACACCTATGTCTCACGTTCGCCTACATCCCGCGCATACATATATACACATATACATATATAGTCCTTGTTGGTCTCTCGGCGCAGTTGTCTCGTCGTTGGAAATCAATACTGACATCAGTTCAGTTCAGTCCAGATCTTTGGTCTCCTCAGTCACAATTGCAGTTCTGATTTTAGGGCTGTTTCATCATTCTGAGCTGTCTCATCACTAGATATTGGCATCAGCTTAGTTCAGGTCTCTCTCTCTCTCATCTGGTGACTGGTTTCCTGTAAAAACACAACTCAGGACATACAATTAGGTTTTTTTCTCAAGGCTAAATTTCCTTGGGGCACACATTGGATCACTCCATTCTTCCTCGTTATTCACCACGTATGTCCTGGTCCTTGAGCAAAGACAATCCCACGAATGGGTTTGTCTTGACCTGAGGCAGGGGTAATCCAAACAGCTTTCCCTAGCATTCCCCTCAAATGGATTGCTGGAACTTCATCTCCATCAACAATGTGGAGGGATTCTGTTTGTGCAGGGTCAACTCGACTAACAGAACCCCTAGTGTTAACTAGCCAGGTGGCCTTGGTTAAGTTCTTATCCCAGTTCTTGTAAGTTCCCTCACCTAGTGACTGTAGATTCATCTTCAACAGTCCATTATATCTTTCAACCTTCCCAGCAACTGGTGCATGATAGGGAATGTGGTACACCCATTCGATACCATGTTCCCTCGCCCAAGTGGTGACTAATTCATTTTTAAAATGAGTCCTGTTGTCCGACTCAATATGTTCTGGGGTCCCGTGTCTCCACAGGACTTGCTTTTCAAGGCCCAAAATGGTATTCTGGGCTGTTGCGTGGGGCACTGAAAAAGTCTCTAACCATCCGGTGGTTGCTTCCACCATGGTAAGCACATAGCGCTTACCTTGGCGGGTCTGTGGCAGTGTGATATAATCAACCTGCCATGCCTCTCCATACTTATACTTATCCCATCGTCCACCATACCACAGGGGCTTCAGTCTTTTCGCCTGCTTAATAGTGGCACAAGTCCCACAATCATGGATAACTTCAGAAATTATATCCATGGTTAAATCCACCCCTCGGTCCCGTGCCCATCTGTGGGTGGCATCTCGGTCCTGATGACCGGAAGCATCATGGGCCCATTGAGCTAAGAACACCTCTCCCTTCTGCTGCCAGTCTAGGTCTACTTGTGACACTCCTATCTGTGCAGCTCGGTCCGCTTCTCTGTTGTTATGGTGTTCTTCATTAGCTCGCTTCTTGGACACATGGGCATCTACATGGTGGACTCTCACATTCAGATTCTTCGCTCTGGCAGCGATGTCCTGCCACAAGTCAGCAGCCCAGATGGGTTTTCCTCCAAGCCTCCACTTCGTCTTCTTCCATCGGTCTAACCATCCCCATAGTGCATTGGCTATCATCCACAAGTCAGTGTAGAGGTAGAGTCTTGGTCATCCTTCTCGTTCGGCAATGTCCAGGGCCAATTGGATGGCTTTGAGTTCTGCAAATTGACTCGACTCGCCTTGACCCTCAGCAGCTTCTGCCACTCGGTCGGGTGGGACTCCAAACGGTTGCTTTCCACTTCCGGTTCCTTCCTACAATACGGCAAGAACCATCAGTGAAAAGGGCATAACGCCTTTCTTCATCTGGCAACTGATCAAATGGCGGAGCTTCTTCAGCTCGGCTCACTGGCTCTTCTTCTTCTGCCAGACTGAAGTTCCCACCTTCAGGCCAATTTGTGATAACCTCCAGAGTTCCAGGGCGATTTGAGCTTCCCAATCATACACGCTGCATAATCAAGGCTATCCAATTACTCCACATAGCATCGGCGGCGTGATGCGTAGGGGGCACCTTCCCTTTGAACATCCAATTCAGGACTGGTAGTCGGGGTGCTAGGAGAAGCTGTGTTTCAGTGCCAATCACTTCTGAGGCTGCTTGTATGCCTTCATAGGCCACCAGAATTTCCTTTTCCACAGGAGTGTAGTTGGCTTCAGAACCCCTGTAACTTCGGCTCCAGAAACCAAGTGGTCGCCCTTGCGTCTCACCAGGCACCTTTTGCCAGAGGCTCCAGGAGGGACCTTTATCTCCAGCTGTAGTGTAAAGTATGTTCTTCACGTCTGGTCCCGTTCGAACTGGTCCAAGAGCCACGGCATGTGCAATCTCTTGTTTGATCTGTTTGAATGCCTGCTGCTGTTCAGGACCCCATTGAAAGGTATTCTTTTTACGGATCACAAAGTGAAGAGGGCTCACAATCTGGCTATACCCAGGGATGTGCATTCTCCAGAAACCTATGGCCCCCAGGAAAGCTTGCGTCTCCTTCTTGTTGGTCGGTGGAGCCATGGCTACAATCTTATTGATGACATCTGTTGGTATCTGACGTTGTCCATCTTGCCATTTCACCCCTAGGAATTGGATCTCTCTGGCAGGTCCCTTGACCTTATTCTTCTTAATGGCGAAACCGGCGTCAAGGAGAATCTGGATGATTTCCTCTCCTTTCTCAAAAACTTCTTCTGCTGTGTCCCCCCATACGATAATGTCATCAACGTATTGGATATGTTCTGGGGCCTTGCCCTTCTCCAGTGTGGCCTGAATCAGTCCATGGCAGATTGTTGGACTGTGCTTCCACCCCTGGGGCAGTCGGTTCCACGTGTACTGCACACCTCTCCACGTGAAAGCAAACTGTGGCCTGCACTCTGCTGCTAGGGGAATGGAGAAGAATGCATTGGCGATGTCGATGGTAGCATACCACTTCGCTGTCTTGGACTCCAGCTCGTATTGGAGCTCCAACATATCTGGTACAGCAGCACTCAATGGTGGTGTGACTTCATTCAAGCCACGATAGTCCACCGTCAGTCTCCATTCGCCATCAGACTTACATACAGGCCAAATGGGGCTATTGAAGGGTGAGTGTGTTCTACTAACCACCCCTTGGCTTTCCAACTTGCGGATCATCTTATGGATGGGGATCACAGCGTCTCGATTCATCCGGTACTGTCGCCTATGCACTGTCTTAGTGGCTGTTGGCACTCGCTGGTCCTCAACTTGCAGTAATCCTACAACAGAAGGATCTTCTGAGAGGCCGGGCAGGGCAGATAATCGTTTGGATTCCTCTTCAGTCACCACGGCTATACCAAAAACCCATCGGTACCCCTTTGGGTCTTTTAAGTATCCTCCTCTGAGGTAATCCATGCCAAGAATGCAAGGGGCTTCTGGCCCTGTCACAATGGAATGTTTTTCCCATTGGTCTCCTGTCAGGTTTATTTCAGCCTCTACCACCGACAGCTCTTGAGACCCTCCTGTCACCCCAGAAATTGAAACAGTCTCTGTGCTCACATGTCCTGAGGGCATTAACGTACACTGTGCGCTGGTATCTATTAAAACTTGGTATCTCTGAGGATCCGATGTGCCAGGTCATCGAACCCACACAGTCCAGTAAACTCTGTTATCTTTCTCATCCCTCTCCTTCTCCTGGCAGAAGGCAGGGCCCCTCTATTGGTTCTGGTCAGAGCATTCACCATCGGATCTTTGCTACGGCTTTTCAGAGGCTTTCTTGTCATCCTGGAAACGGACTCCAGACCCCCTGCGTCTGGGAGATCTCAGTTCTCTTTCAAAGAAATCTGCATCTACTACGTAGACAACTTTCTTATCGGTTTCCTTGCGTTTTAGTTCTCTCACTCTGGCCTCAAGTCTGGAAGTAGGTTCACCATCCCACTTCCTCATGTTTTCTCCATGGGCGCGCAGATAGGACCACAGCTCACTGGGCTTAGATCTGCACTTAGGGTTTTCGCTCCTTCTGCGTGTGATGGAAGGAGATCGTGAGCGGGACCGGGACCAAGATCGAGATCGTGGTCAAGACCGGTCTGCTGATCTATCTCTGTGGCGTCTGTCCCTGTGGTCTCCGTAGTCATCTTCACAATCAGAGTGCCCGTAAGGCATGAGAGGATGACAGATTCCCTAAAAGTCCAGATGGTGTACAGTGCACATCCCAGATGTGGTTAAAGTTTGCACAACTCGGGCCAGAAATGTATTCCCACTACTTAGCAACGCTGCAATGGAGGGAAGGAGAGGACAAGGTGGGCGCGTTGGTCAGTAAACTCAGGATTTATGAAGACACTGTCACCGCCGCATTATGAGCCCACGTCTCATCTGTGGAAACCAAACTGGCTGAACATGTCTGAAGCCTGGAAGAGAAGATTGAAGAGGGACACCAGAAGCTAAGAGAAGAAATTAAGGAAGGGATCTTCCATATTGCGCCAGGATAAACAAGAGTCTCTGCTATTAGGAGCCAGCGTCCCCCAGCTAAGGAGAGAGAGCACACTCCACGTGGCAATCTATGGTTTCACCTCCGTGAGCACGGAGAAGATATGAGGAAGTGGGATGAGAAACCCACCTCTTCCTTAGCAGCCCGGGTACGTGAACTGAAAAGAGGAACAAGTACCACAAGGAACTCTTCAAGGGTAAATGTTGCTCCAGTCTCTCGTGGGCAAGACTCCAGACGGTACAGGAATGATGATACGTCTGATCCTCTTGAAGGGACCTCCAGGTCATACTCACAAGAAGAGCACAACGAGTACCATGACCGGGACTAGGGGTACCCTGCCTCTAGCCAGGTAGAGGAGAGGGACAATCGAGTCTTTTGGACAGTGTGGATTCGGTGGCCTGGCACATCAGAGCCACAAAGATATAAGGCCTTAGTGGACACCGGCGCACAATGTACTTTAATGCCATCAAGATACGTAGGGGCAGAATCCATCTCCATTTCTGGGGTAACAGGGGGATCCCAACAGCTGACTGTACTGGAAGCTGAAGTGAGCCTGACTGGGAAGGAATGGCACAGACACCCCATCGTGACTGGCCCAGAGGCCCCGTGCATCCTTGGCATAGATTACCTGAGGAGTGGGTATTTCAAAGACTCAAAAGGACTTTGCTGGGCTTTTGGCATAGCTACTGTGGAGACAGAGGAAATTAGACAGTTGAACACCTTGCCTGGTCTCTCAGAGGACCCCTCTGCTGTGGGACTGCTGAAGGTTGAAGAACAATTGGTACCGATAGCCACAACAACAGTGCACCGTCGGCAATACCACACCGACCGAGACTCTGTGACCCCTATACATAAGATGATCCGTGACCTGGAGAGCCAGGGGGTGGTCAGCAAGACTCGCTCACCCTTTAATGGCCAGTGTGTAAGTCCAGCGGAGACTGGAGGCTGACAGTGGATTACCATGGACTCAATGAAGTCACACCACCCCTGAGTGCTGCTGTGCCGGACATTCTGGAGCTCCAGTACGAGTTGGAGTCCAAGGTAGCCAAGTGGTATGCCACCATTGACATTGCCAATGCCTTTTTCTCCATTCCTTTGGCAGCGGAGTGCAGACCACAATTTGCTTTTACTTGGAGAGGTGTGCAGTACACTTGGAATCGACTGCCTCAGGGGTGGAAACACAGTCCCAGCATTTGCCATGGACTGATCCAGACTGCACTGGAAAAGGGCGAGGCTCCAGAACATCTACAGTACATTGACGACATCATTGTATGGGGGAACACAGCGGGCGAAGTCTTCGAGAAAGGAGAGAAGATAATCCAGATTCTCCTAAGAGCTGGTTTTGCCATTAAACAGAGTAAGGTCAAGGGACCTGCTCAGGAAATTCAGTTCCTAGGACTGAAGTGGCAAGATGGACGCCGCCTAATTCCAATGGAGGTGATTAACAAAATAGCAGCCATGTTCCCACCAACCAGCAAGAAGGAAACACAGGCTTTCCTAGGCGCTGTGGGCTTTTGGAGGATGCATATCCCCGAGTACAGCCAGATTGTAAGCCCTCTCTACCTTGTGACACGGAAGAAAAATGATTTCCAGTGGGGCCCTGAACAACAACAAGCCTTTGAACAAATTAAACAGGAGATTGCCCATGCGGTAGCCCTTGGGCCAGTAAGGACAGGACAGGATGTGAAGAACATGCTCTACACTGCAACCGGGAAGAATGGCCCTTCCTGGAGTCTCTGGCAGAAGGTGCCTGGGGAGACCCGCGGACGACCGCTGGGATTCTGGAGTCGGGGATACAAAGGATCTGAAGCCAGCTATACACCAACTGAGAAAGAGATCCTGGCCGCTTATGAAGGAGTTCGAGTTGCCTCAGAAGTGATCGGCACCGAAGTGCAGCTCCTCCTGGCACCCCGACTACCAGTGCTGGGCTGGATGTTCAAGGGAAGAGTTCCTTCTACACATCACGCCACCGATGCGACATGGAGTAAGTGGATCGCTCTGATCACGCAGCGAACCCGGATAGGGAATCCTAATCGCCCTGGGATTCTGGAAATTATCACCAATTGGCCTGAAGGTGAGAGTTTCGGACTATCCTCTGAAGAAGAGGAGCAGGTGACACGGGTTGAGGAGGCCCCACCATATGATAAGCTACCAGTAGATGAAAGGCGATATGCGCTCTTCACGGATGGCTCCTGTCGCATGGTAGGGACAAACCGAAAATGGAAGGCAGCTGTGTGGAGTCCCACACGGTGAGTTGCAGAAGCGACTGAAGGACAAGGTGGGTCAAGTCAGTTTGCAGAGCTTAAAGCCATTCAGTTGGCTTTGGATATAGTTGAAAGAGAGAAGTGGCCAAGACTCTATCTCTGCACTGACTCATGGATGGTGGCCAATGCTCTGTGGGGATGGCTGGAGCGATGGAAAAAGGCCAACTGGCAGCGTCAAGGGAAACCCATCTGGGCGGCAGAGATGTGGCAGGACATCGCTGACCGGGTAGAGAAGCTGAGTGTGAAGGTCGGTCACGTAGACACTCATGTAGGCAAGAAACAGGCTACTGAGGAACATTGTAACAATGAGCAGGCGGACCGAGCTGCCAGGATTAAAGTCTCTCAGGTAGATCTGGATTGGCAGCACAAAGGAAAATTATTTCTGGCTCGATGGGCCCATGATGCCTCCGGTCACCAGGGGAGAAATGCAACATACAGATGGGCTCGTGACCGAGAGGTGGACTTAACCAAGGACATTGTCTCACAGGTCATCCATGACTGTGAGACATGTGCTGCCATCAAGCAGGTCAAGAGGGTGAAACCTCTATGGTATGGTGGACGGTGGTCAAAGTACAGGTATGGGGAAGCCTGGCAAGTTGACTACATCACGCTCCCCAAAACCCGCCAAGGCAAGCACTACGTACTGACCATGGTAGAAGGAAGTACTGGATGGCTGGAGACATACCCCGTGCCTCATGCCACTGTTGCAGAATGATTCAAATTAAGAGATGTTAAAGTCAAACGGAGATGGAGAGATCAAGATCGAGCCATGACAGAAGGAGTGACGACAGTTTGGGATGCGACACAACAAAAAGGTTATACCGTCCTGCAGGTACCCAAAGTGTCTAAAGCTATGGAAGGAACATATATGTGTGTAGTTTGGATTTGGGAAAGTTTTGATTATGAACATATAGAAATACGGACAATAAACACGACCCAGAAAACGGTGACCAAAGTGCGAGTTATGCCCACTAGGAAACAATTTGACATGTGGGATGGTCCTCCCTTAAAAATCAATTGTGCCTTCCAATTTGATAATTGTCAGAAATCAGTTAAAGTAAAGTGGTGGAAATTGAATATGACAAATCAATCTTGGGAATCACAAAATCAAGGAGTTAGCTGGTGGTCTAATAGTAAGGGAGGTAAAGGGTGGCTGAATATTTCTGATCCCAGAGTAGGAAAAACAGAGGGTACATTTCTTTGTGTGGTCTCATGTGGAAAAGAAAAAGATTACGGGATAAGGACAGCAGTGGCCGTACCACATCAAAGAGTAAGAGTTAGACCAGAATACAGTGTTTACCCGGCCCAGGAAGGAAGTGATCTGACTTTAAGTTGCAAAATTTCAGAAGGACAGTATTCTGAATATGGGTGGTGGTTTAAGGGACAGAACTTGAAAGTCGGGAAGAGACATCAGATTGAAAAGAGGGCAGATGCAATAGTTTTGAAAATCAAAGAAATACGAAGAGGAGAAGATGAGGGCCAATATACTTGCTGGATAAATAGAGATGACTGGTGGGATACTGGAATTACTGTCGTCTACATAAAGACTGAAAGAACAACCCGGCAAGTAAGTAACCTGCAGATTCCAGATCGAGAAGTAGAACAAGAAAACCTAGTCGTAGGCCTAATTCGTGATTTTGGGAAAGTACAGAATGTCACAAAAATCACTGCATGTCTCCCTATGCCTTATGCTGCAGGAGACCCAATCCCATGGGGAATAATTCCAGTGCCAGAAATTCCTAAAGTGTTTAAGAATACTACATGGAATTGCAGATTTGTAACCAAAACATGGAATGAAATGACAGATGCATGTTTATTAAGAGACAAAATAACTAAGAAACAATGTGAGCAAATGCCTGGATATTTCAGTTGGATAGAAAGTGGGAAAATCGGAAAGTTAGAAGGGAATTGTTTAGTCTCAGGTTCAGTGATCTACCCATGTTCTAAAGTACAAGTTCAAATAAAATGAGAAAAACAAGAAGAGGTATGTCAAAATATTACTAGCTCTACAACTATGGAAGAGTGGCAAACAATTTGGGGACCCAGCCTACTAGAGACTTATAGTTATATTGGAAAAGTACAGTGGTGTATTCACTGGAAAGGGAAAAAGAATCAAACTTATTCTGCAGGTAATAGAGGAAATCATAATTGGAGGACAGAAACACGTACAAAGGAGAATTGGAATTGTATTCGAATATACACATGCGATACCCCAGACGATGAAATAGGCTTGATACCAGTCAAAACACTCTTGCAGTTAGGATGTGAATGTCGAGGATATAATCATACTATTAAAGGATCTGTGAGAAACATTGATTGTCGTACCACCACCGTTAGGAGTCCAGGAAATTTAGTGTGGGTAATGGGGCATGGCCAGTGGACCACTCACATACCAATAGATGGTCCTGTTGTGCCTGTCACACTAGGGATACCTACTCTCTGTCCATTCTGGAAACAGGATAAGTTAACATCAGTAGAAATACAACCACGGGGAAAAAGAGAAATTAGTAAGGACATTGATGACTTGAGGTTGGGAGATTGGCATGAACCATCAGCAGGAGTTAAATTTGGATGGGTATTAGAATCTTTGTTTGCACCAATCTCAACATACCGAAACAGAGAGATGTTGTTTAAATTAATGGGACAAACTGAAAGGTTAGCAGCGGTCACTAAGAAAGGATTTAAAGATCTAAATTTACAATTACAAGCCACCACTAGGATGACAGTACAGAATCGAATGGCTTTAGATTTAATCCTATTAAAGGAACACGGAGTCTGTGGATACCTGCATGCAAAGGACGACCATTGTTGCATGCACATCCCAAATGTCACTCAAGAAGTAGAGAAAGATATTAGTCAATTAGAACAAATTGACGAAAATGTTCATGAATTACAAAAGGAAGCAGAACACAATTGGATAGGAGAATTATTCAGCTCCCTAGGTCTTCATGTGTCAGGATGGATATCTTCTGTTATCCAGTACGGAATATTGATTGTAATAATTATTGTCATAGCCATGATTGTTTATAAGTGTCTTTTAGGAATGATTGTAAAAGAAGGTCAACATACGAGACGCATCATGAAAGCCATAACAAGAAAAGAAGTAATCTCACCGCAAGATGGATCACCTCCTGTTCATCAAGAAACTGCAGCCTGAAGATTGCTACATTTGAGCATCCTTGCAGGAAAAGCCTGAAGAATGCTCAAAAGGGGGGACATGTTGCAGAATGATTCAAATTTAGTAGTAGAATGGCTAAGGCTTAGTAGGAGAGTAGGCCTAGAGAGCAGCACTCCAAAGTAGTAGGTTAGCAGCCTTGTTCGTGAGAATGGAATGTACTGAAGAGGTAGGAACAATAATCAAAAAGATTTAGCCAAGCATGTATATAACGATTTGTTACCTTAGATACAGTAAGGGTCTGCTGAACAGTTTCTATGGGGTTTCTATGGAGTAGGACAACTTAAACAGATTTATGATTAAAAGTAGATGATTACCAATTGTTATCAGTATGAAATATGAGTTTGTGCTTGTAACTAAGTGTAACTGCTTACAAGTAAGAACTGCACGTAGACATGTTTGTGTAAAGGTATAAAAGCTGAACTGAAAATGAGGGTCTTCGGAATCCTGACTTGGGACGCTAGTCCTCAGGTTCCCGGGCCCTAAAATAAAGCACCCATAAACCGGCACTCTGTTGGTTTGTGTTTTTGTTATGGGCAACACCACTGCCCGGAATACCATCCTGGGCCTTGAAAAACAAGTCCTGTGGCGACATGGCACCCCGGAGAGAATTGAGTCTGATAACGGGAGCCATTTCAAGAATGACCTCGTAGACACCTGGACCAAAGAGCACGGCATTGAGTGGGTGTATCATCTCCCCTACCATGCACCAGCGGCTGGAAAAGTTGAGCGGTGCAACGGACTGCTGAAAACCACCCTGAAGGCACTGTGTGGGAAAACTTTCAAACACTGGGAGCTGCATTTAGCAAAGACCACCTGGTTGGTCAACACCTGAGGCTCCATCAATCGAACTGGCCCTGACCAATCAGAACTTTTGCATACTGTAGATGGAGATAAAGTCCCCGTGGTGCATATGAGAGGAATGTTAAGGAAGACTGTTTGGATTAGTCCCACCTCAAGCAAAGGCAAACCCATCCGAGGGATTGTTTTTGCTCAAGGACCTGGTTCCACCTGGTGGGTAATGCAAAAAGATGGGGAGACACGTTGTGTACCACAAGGGGACCTAATTTTGAGTGAGACTGGTCTGTAATGTTTCATTGTATATATATATATATGTATATATATATATATGTATATATATATATATATGTAAGTGTATATAGTTTTAAGGAGACATAGTTTTTAAGGGGGTTAATTTGGGCATGACATGGACGGCATAGAATAAGGGGTGGATAATGTCCTGGTTAGAACAGCTGGGATCGATTCATCACTGAATGGGTATAGTCCAAACTGTGTATTCTATAGCCCTCCATGCCATTTCCCAGAAACTGTTGTCAGTAGAGGCCTGCGAGGTGTGTGTGGGGGAATGTTCCTGAGCACCCTCATACCCTTTTATGGAATGAGCACCCTCATACCCTTTTATGGAATTCCCCGCTCTGAGGGAAGGACTAAACACCCTTTTATGGAATTCCCCGCTCTGAGGGGAGGACTGAACATTCCTGCCTGAACTGGAGAGTATATAAACCTGGAGTTTCGGAACCTTACCACCACTGGTGGGATCCAGAGGAGGACTGCGGCTCATCGCTCTCAACCAGACGGCAGCTCACCACCACCCTTGGCCGGACTACAATTACCACTTTTGACTGGACTGCAGTAGCTCTCCCACCAGCAGGTTTTTTCCCCTCTCCCTTTGCTTTGGACTCAAGGGGGGGCCCAGGTAGCACCGCTTTGTTTGTGCCCCGGGGTGCTGGGTTGTACATTTGGGCTTTGTGGGTTATTGCCTGTTGCTTGTCTGTGTGGTCGTACTTATTGTATTATTTTATTAAATTGTTATTCTGACTGGTAATCTCTCTTTGAGTTGGCTTGGTTTCCTCTGCTGGTTAACTTTTAAACCAGCACAGATGGCATCTTCTATCTTGGTCCACTTCCTCACGGGGCACGGTAAATAGTCTTTAAATGGAAACCTTTGTCTCACACTTAAGACAAGTCGCACCCAAAGACTGAGGTTGGGTTTCTCCTCTGCAATTAAGTGATCAAGTTCACGGTCTCCGGAGATGGAAGCTAGTTGTTCTGCTTCAGTAGTTGACAATATGTGACCTCTAACCCCACGGTCTCGGCATCGGAGCAACCACAATAGAATTCGCTCACCAGGCCGACGAGTGTAATCTTTTTGTAAGTCCCGGAGTTCTGATGGGGTCATTGACCGCAACTCTGTAGTTTCCATTTTTGGGGATGGTGCTGCTTGTGGAGGTGGAGTTCTGGCACTGGCATCAGTATCAGTCCCCTCTCCGTTATCTTCTGACCTGTTTTGCTCTCCATCTGGTCATAGGCTTAAAGTTTTGGGTGCCGATACCCATGACTTCCTTTTCACTACAGGGGCGAGAGGTATCTCAGGTGGTGTAGTCTGGGTTCCGCTTTCAGTGCATGTAGTAGAGGTGGCATTGGTCTCAGGTGGCAGGGTTTGAGTTTCCGCCTCAGCCTTAGTCTTCCGAGCGTAGTCCACAGCAGCTCGATAGGCACTCGCCAGGCCCCAGTACAAAGCAAAAAACTGCATATTTGGGTCCTCGTAAGATAAACACCCTTCTGCCAGACGACGTACCACCTCATCTGGATCAAACACCTGCTCTGGTGTGAAATCCCAACTAATGGGAGGTGTCACGTGCCCTACCAATTTACCAAAGTTGGTAAATTTGATTCCTTGCCATCCAGGGACTGGTTTTCTCAAGGCCCTTCCCAAAGTTCCAGCAAATCCCTTTGAGTTTTGGCATTTTCTGCAACAAGAAAAGCAGTACCACACCACCTTTCCAATGTTAAACACCACTTCCGTGGCTTTTAGGAATAGTATAACTGTTGCCAAACAATTTATGTAAGGATTGGAGCCAATTTTGATTCCAGGGACCTCAACCACTAGGTCTTTGATGTCATAATTAAGGAAAGACAGATATTGGCAGATGCCTTTTGGGTTAGTTCTCACTGGATACCCAGCAGCATATATAAAAACGGCCAAAATAACCAAGAAAATGAATAAAAAGGTCATGTTTATATATTTTTCTCTCTTTGTTCCCAAACAAAGCTATATTTATATAAACAATAGGTTCTTGGCAGCTCTCCTGGTAGTGTTCCCAAACAATGGACAGTGTTTGGACCAACTTGGTTCCCTTCCCAGACTTATTCCCAAACAACCGTGGCAAAACCAAAACAAACCGGAGATAACCGGAGATAAACCAGGCAGAAACACCAGATAAGGTGATATGGTTTGAAGCTGGCTCCCTACCAAGTCTCCAAACCTTACCATCAGAAGTCATCCCCCCCCCCAAACCTCAGGGAGAAGAGGGAGAAAAACAACCAACTAAGAAAACCCGAAACGAGAGAGAGAGTTAAAGTGATATATATAAATATATTTACACTTATGTTACAATTGAAATATATACAATTTAAAATATATAGAATTTCACAAGGGAAGGGGAAGGGGGAAGGGAAAGGGAACAAAACCAAAATAAAATATATATGATGCATATATATATATCCCAATCAGTAGCCCGAGTTCTAGTAACTAAGAGTTAGCAAAGAAAATATCCCACCACTCTCCTTGGGACAACCGAGAGTCGCTCCGGTACGATCGCCAGCAACTTCCGCCTCCCAAGGTCGACAAGGCCCTACCAGGCCTCGCTCCCCAACACGGCAGACTCAACAACAGGGAACCTGCACCTCCAAGCCGCTGGAAGGAAAGAGGGTGAAGGCCTCTCCTCCTTTCTTCTTATAATCTGGTTTACGTAAAAATCGTAGGGAATACTGGGTGAATCTGGGCACTTCCTTGGTTACAAACTGGTCACCAAGGAAGGTCTAGCCCAAACCACCACAGGGGGGTACACCATACCACCAGAATCCCTCACAACCCCACGGGACAAGGCATGGTAGAGCGTGCTCACCGAAACATTAAAAATTTGCTCAAAAAACAAAAGAGGGGGAGTATTGGCCTGCCCCCCCAAGAAAGATTAGAAAAAGTTATGTATGTTTTAAATTTTTTAAATATGATGGAGCAACAAGACACCCACATAAACAGAAGTCCAATAGACAGACATTTCAAATCAGATTTTAGTCCATCACAGCAAAAAGCGAAAGTTATGTTTAAAGATCCAATTACAGAGATGTGGACGGGCCCTTTCCCCTTAATCACCTGGGGGAAGGGGTACGCATGTATTTCAGGCAACAACGGACCAAAGTGGGTCCCCACAAGAGTGAAGATACACCAGGACTGAGACGAAGGATGCACACTCTCCAGACTTACGCTATCCTGATCTGTCTTCTCAGATTTGTCACCAACGTCACTGCGTCCCCTCTGAGGAATTGGATGAACCAGCCCTCCGAGAACCTCTGGGTAACCCTGGCCAAGGCCACAGGCACTGACACCTTGTGTCTGACCTTGTCCAGTGCTAGTAATCCATTTAAAACCTGCCTTGTAGGGATTCCCATGACTCCGGGCAAACACTGGGACACATTCGTGGAAAAAACCCGAAGTCTAGGATTCTTACAGCTAAATTCAGTCACCCTAGCACAAATGGTATCCAGGCAAGCATTTACCACCATCCCTCCACAAGAAATAGATTTGCTCGGTTCACTACCCACTGGCAATTGTGTTATATTCCATCGGCACACAGAACCCCACCTATTTACCCCCCACAATGTCACCGCCAATAAATTAATTTACAAAGGGGTCACTTCGCCATGGTGCAACAATTCAATTGCCACCACAGTACCAACAGAGCACGTTCCTAGGAACATGAAGCTCCCCGAAGGGTTTTTCCTCCTGTGCGGGGATCGGGCGTGGCAGGGTATTCCTGCCTACCTGGAAGGGGGTCCCTGCACGGTAGGGAAGCTGGTTCTGTATAACCCGGCGAAGTTTCAATTAGCAGATCAATCGATTGTTCCCAAAAATAAAGTCAAAAAGTCCCTCCATATAAAAAGAGGAAAGTCTCTCAACCCTAAAAAAAATGTGGCCCCAAAGAACCCAATAATTCCTCCCCTTAATGCAGCACCACGTGTGATAGGTACAATCATTACTCCGCCATCACCCCTACCCTTCCCAGTAGACTGTGATTCCAGCATTCACATTTGGTCCCGCATGAAAAACTTTTGGGCATCCTTCCCTATGCCTGGGATAGGAACTGCCCATGCCCTTTCCTTGCTTTCCCACGTTGGTTGCTGGTTAACTAAAGAAGCGAATGCAACCACGAAAGTAATTGAGGGTCTGCTGGCAGACACTCAAAAACTGAAAGAAATTAGTCTCCAAAATCGTGCAACCATTGACTTCTTACTCCTAGCACACGGTCATGGGTGCCAGGATTTCGAAGGAATGTGCTGTATGAATTTTTCAGATCACTCACAATCAATTTATGAAAGCATACATCAATTAAAAAATCTTGTAAAAGATATCCACCAGTCCCGTGATGAAGGATTAGATGGACTTTTCGATTGGATAAAACTCCCCTCTTTACCCAATTGGTCCCGCAAAATCATAATCATACTAGTGATTTCCCTATTAGCCCTTGTGTTTTTGTGTACCTGTTTGCCGTGTTTTGTCATTTGTGTTCGCCAGATGGTCATCCGCAGTGTCACCGTCAATGTCAACACAATTAAAAATAGAGAAGGGGGAGATGCGGTGGATGAAAAGACAGAATGGGGAGATATGTTGCCTGGAGAAGCATTAATGGAATCTGAATGGACTTTTTACTCACTGAATAATCCACCCAGCAGACTGGCAGTTTTTCCCCAGTTTACTGTTGTGTGCTTATGAACCCTTGTACACCCTGGTTTATTGTCAAAATTTATAGATCCTGCTGTACCTCCATATTGTCCCCATTTCTCCCTCAAGCTTCCCCTTTGAAAGTTGTTTATCTCTTCTTCTCCCCTGTTTTCCCGCACCTCGGTTACTGATTAACTGTAGCTATCACAGTGCAGAGAGAGCTACCATTAACCAGCTCCCTCAGATACCCGGGAGTTCCACCCATCTTTCCCCTGTCCCCCTACCACATCTTTCCCTGAGCTGTCAATCTCTTGCACCTCCCCGGTTTAGCATCCACCCCTCAAACCGCGGTTTTTTAAACCCTTGTTTCCCTTGAATAAACTGGCATTGCAGCACGAGACCTCAACTACGTCCGAACCCGAATTGCAGTGCTCGGTCCAATTTCCCCTATCCCAGTGGACCGTGGCATTGCTGCCCATAGAGTCCCCAGGTTGACACAGCAACTGCAACAAAAAGCAAAAGCTTCCAGGCTTTCTTTCCTGGCCATAAGGATGGTTCTTTCCTGTTTTCAGCCCTGCCTCCCAACAGCCAGCCCTACTCCCAATACTGCATACGGACGAAGATTCCTCCCACAAGAAAGGTGCCAACACAGAAAGCTCTTGCTGCCCAAGAAGTCTCCAGGCTGACAAACCCACTGCAACAAAAAACAAAAGCGTCCAGCCTTTCCTTCCTGGCCATAAGGATGGTTCTTTCCTGTTTTCAGCCCTGCCTCCCAACAGCCAGCTCTACTCCCAAAATTGCATATGGACGAAGATTCCTCAAACACCAAAGATGCCACCGCAGAAAACTCTTGCTGCCCAAGGAGTCTCCAGGCTGACAAACGCACTGCACCACAATGACAAAGCTTCCAGTCTTTCTTTTCTTGGGATGAGGGTTGTTGTTTCCTGTTTTCAACCCCATCTCCCAACTGCCTGCCAGACACCCAAAATTGCATACGGACGAAGATTCCTCCCACAAGAAAGGTACCAGCACAGAAAGCTCTTGCTGCCCATGGAGTCCCCAGCCTGACACACTAAAACGAGAAGATGCAAAAAAGGAGCTCCAGAGTCAAAGACACATCCTCATGGAGGGACAGTCAATGCTCTAACTTTATTCCAAAAATACACACATTATCAAGGGTCCTACAGGGTTCACACGCTCTATTCTAACTTTCGATTGGTTACATTCCTTTTCACACACTATATCTCTAACTTTCTTGGCTCTACTAGCCACGGCACATTTCCAGGCCCCCCGTCTTCTGGTTTCTCACACCCTGCATAACATTCTCCTTCCTTGTTTTCCTCTCTAAAACTTTCTGATATCTGCTGCTCAAGGACACACATCTGTTGCTGGAGAACACAGGTCCCTGCTGTCCGACACGCAGGCCGAATTGTGCAAGTCGGCCTGAAGCAGAATGTTATGTCCTGCATCATCTAAGATCCCCTCAACAACACACCAACTACAACACAAAGCCAAAGCTTCCAGTCTTTCTTTCCTGGTCATAAGGGCTGTTGTTTCCTGTTTTCAGCCCTGTCTCCCAAATGCCAGCCCGACTCCCAAAATTACCTATGGACAAAGATTTCACCCACAAGAAAGGTGATAGCACAGAAAGCTCTGTGCTCGTGGAGTCCCCAGGCTGACACACCAACTGCACCACAAAGCCAAAGCTTCCAGGCTTTCTTTCCTGGCCATAAGGGCGGTTCTTTCCTGTTTTCAGTCCTGCCTCCCAACTGCCAGCCCGACTCCCAAAATTGCATACGGATGAAGATTCTTCTCAGAACAAAGCTGATAGCACAGAATGCTCTTGCTGTCAGTGGAGTCTCCAGGTTGACACACCCACTGCACCACAAAGCCAAAGCTTCCAGTCTTTCTTTCCTGGCCATAAGGGCGGTTCTTTCCTGTTTTCAGCCCCGCCTCCCAACTGCCAGCTCGACTCCCACAATTGCATAAAAAGAAAGATACCTCACAGACGAAAGTTGCCAGCACAGAAAGCTTTTGCTTCTCATGGAGTGCTCAGCGTGGCCCACCAACAGCAACAAAAAACCAAAGCATCCAGGCTTTCTTTCCTGGCCATAAGGGCTGTTGTTTTCTGTTTTCAGACTCGCCACCAAAGGCCAGTCAGATTCCCAAAATTGCATACAGACGAAGATTCCTTACAGAACAAAGGGGATAGCACAGAAAGCTCTTATTGCCCAAGGAGTCTGCAAGCTGACAAACCAACTGCACTGCAAAACCAAAGCTTCCAGTCCTTCTTTCCTGGCAAAAAGGGCTGCTGTTTCCTCTTTTCAGGCCCGCCTCCCAACTGCCAGCCTGACTCTCAAAATTGCATACGGACGAAGATTCCTCCCACACCAAAGGTGCCAGCACAGAAAGTTCTTGCTGCCCAAGGAGTCTCCAGGCTGGTAAACCAACTGCAACGAAAAACAAAAGCTTCCAGTCTTTCTCTCCTGGCAAAAAGGGATGCTGTTTCCTGTTTTCAGGCCCGCCTCCCAAATGCCAGTCAGATGCCCAAAATTGTGTACAGACAAAGAGTTTTCCCACACCAAAGCTGCCAGCACAGAAATCTCTTGCTGCTCATGTGGTCCCTAGGCTGGCACACCAACTGCACCACAAGTCAAACCTTCCAGTCTTCCTTTCCTGGCCATAAGGGCTGTTGTTTCCTGTTTTCAGCCGCGCTTCCAAATGCCAACCACTCTCCCAAAATTGCATACGGATGAAGATTTTTCCCACACCAAAGTTGCCAGCACAGAAAGCTCTTGCTGCCCATGGAGTCTCCCGGTTGGCAAACCAACTGCAACAAAAGCCAAAAGCTTCCAAACTTTCTTTCCTGTCCATAACAACTGTTGTTTCCTGTTTTCAGCCCTGCCTCCCAAATGCCAGCCCGTCTCCCAAAATTGCATGCAGGTGAAGATTTTTCCCACACTTAATGTGCCAACACAGAAAGCTCTTGCTGCCCATAGAGTCCCCAGGTTGACACAGCAACTGCAACAAAAAGCAAAAGCTTCCAGGCTTTCTTTCCCTACCATAAGGACAGTTCTTTCCTGTTTTCAGCCCTGCCTCCCAACAGCCAGCTCTACTCCCAATACTGCATACGGACGAAGATTCCTCCCACAAGAAAGGTGCCAACACAGAAAGCTCTTGCTGCCCAAGAAGTCTCCAGGCTGACAAACCCACTGCAACAAAAAGCAAAAGCGTCCAGGCTTTCTTTCCTGGCGATAAGGGCTGTTGTTTCCTGTTTTCATCCACGCCTCCCAAATGCCAGATAGAGTCCAAAAATTGCATACGGACGAAGATTCCTCACAGAACAAAGGTGATAATTCAGAAAGTTCTTGCTGCCCAAGGAGTCTCCAGGCTGACACACCAACTGCAACTAAAAGTAAAAGCATCCAGGTTTTCTTTCCTGGCCATAAGGGTTGTTCTTTTCTGTTTTCAGCCCTTCCTCTCAACAGCCAACTCTACTCCCAATACTGCATACGGACGAAGATTCCTCCCCCAAGAAAGGTGCCAGTGCAGAAAGTTCTTGCTGCCCATGGAGTCTCAAGGCTGACAAACCCACTGCAACAAAAAGCAAAAGCTTCCAGACTTTCTTTCCTGGCCATAAGGGTTGTTGATTCCTTACTGCGGCTTGCGAGGGTAAAGGGAAATGGGACCGGGCACTGCAACCAGGGTTCTGACACAGTTGAGGTCTGGTGCAGCAATGCCAACTTTATTAGAGCAAGCAAGGACTTATATAGTGTTGGAACAGGGACTGGACTCAGGATAGAGGAGGAGCAAAGGATTGACAACTCAGGGACCCTTGGGGTAGGACAACAAGGTAAAGGTGGGCAGAATCTGGGTGTCTCTAGGGGAATGGACCAATAGGAGCTACCTCTGCACTGCACCAAACAGTAACCAGTCACAGGCAGAGGAGCGGGAAAGCAGGGGAGAACAAGGGAGTAAACAAGTTTTGGCAGGAAAACTGTGAGGGGAGAAGAAGACAATACGGAGGACACAAGTTTTCAAATCACAAACTGGGGTACAGAGAACTTCACAACCATATAACAGTAAACTGGGGTGTAACTGGGGTGAAACAGGGGAAAACAGTCAGTCCAGTGTTTGTCATATTTGGTATGTGAATGTCCTTTTGATGTATAAGCGTCCATTCAGGCGTGAAAGTGTCTTTTCAGGGATCATAGATTTTCCGGCATGCTTGATATTTCTACCAGTCACTCTCTTCTACTCCAACAATTCCTGTTTTCAGTTCTGCCTCCCAACTGCCAGCCAGACACCCAAAATTGCATATGGACGAAGATTCCTCCCACAAGAAAGGTACCAGCACAGAAAGCTCTTGCTGCCCATGGAGTCCCCAGCCTGACACAGTAAAACAAGAAGATGCAAAAAAGGAGCTCCAGAGTCAAAGACACATCCTCATGGAGGGACAGTCAATGCTCTAACTTTATTTCAAAAATACACACATTATCAAGGGTCCTACAGGGTTCATGCGCTCTATTCTAACTTTCGATTGGTTACATTCCTTTTCACACACTATATCTCTAACTTTCTTGGCTCTACTAGCCAAGGCACATTTCCAGGCCCCCCATCTTCCGATTTCTCACACCCTGGATCACATCCTCCTTCCTTGCTTTCCTCTTGGAAGCTTTCTGATATCTGCTACTCAAGGACACACATCTGTTGCTGGAGAACACAGGTCCCTGCTGTCCGACACGCAGGCCGAATTGTGCAAGTCGGCCTGAAGCAGAATGTTATGCCCTGCATCATCTAAGATCCCCTCAATAACACACCAACTACAACACAAAGCCAAAGCTTCCAGTCTTTCTTTCCTGGAGATAAGGGCTGTTGTTTCCTGTTTTCAGGCCCGCTTCCCAACTGCCAACCCGACCTGCCAAAATTGCATAAAAAGAAAGATACCCCACAGACGAAAGTTGCCAGCACAGAAAGCTTTTGCTTCTCATGGAGTGCTTAGCATGACCCACCAACAGCAACAAAAAAACAAAGCTTCTAGCCTATGTTTCCTGGCAATAAGGGTTGTTGTTTCCTATATTCAGTCTCGCCTCCAAATGCCAGCCACACTCCCAAAATTGCATACGGACAAAGATTCCTCCCACACCAAAGGCACCAGCACAGAAAGCTCTTTCTGCCCATAGAGTCTCCAGGCTGGTAAACCAACTGCAGTAAAAAGCAAAAGCTTCCAAGCTTTCTTTCCTGGGGATAACGACTGTTGATTCCTGCTTTCAGTTCTACCTCCCAGCAGCTAGTCAGACTCCCAAAATTGCATACAGACGAAGATTTTTCCCACACCGAATGTGCCAGCACAGAAAGCTCTTGCCGCCCATGGAGTCCCCAGGCTGACACACACTATGCACCACAAAGCAAAAGCTTCCAGTCTTCCTTTCCTGGCCATAAAGGTTGTTGTTTCCTGTTTTCAGCCCTGCCTCCCAAATGCCAGGTCAACTCCCAAAATTGCATACGGACAAAGATTCCTCCCAGAACAAAGGTGCCAGCACACAAAGCTCTTGCTGCGCAAGGAGACTCCAGACTGGGAAACCAACTGCAATGAAAAGGAAAAGCTTCCAGTCTTTCTTTCTTGTTGTTTCCTGTTTTCAGCCCCACCTTCCAAATGCCAACCAGACTCCCAAAATTGCATACAGACGTAGAGCTTTCCCACCCCAATGGCGCAAGTACAGAAAACTCTTACTCCTCATGGAGTCCGCAGGTGAACGCACCAACTGCACCACAAAACCAAAGCTTCCAGGTTTTCCTTCCTGGCCATAAGGGCTGTTTTTTCCTGTTTTCAGCCTTGCCTCCCAACTGCCAGCCCTACTCCCAAAATTGCATACGGACGAAGATTCCTCCCAGAACAAAGGTAGTAGCACAGAAAGCTCTTGCTGCCCAAGTTTGTCTGCAAGCTGACAAACCGACTGCACCACAAAGCTAAAGCTTCCAGTCTTTCTTTCCTGGCCATAAGGGCTGATGTTTCTGGTTTTCAGTCCCTCCTCCCAACTGCCAACCTGACCCGCCAAAATTGCATAAAAAGAAAGATACCTCACAGAAGAAAGTTGCCAGCACAGAAAGCTTCTGCTTCTCACGGTGTACTCATCATGGTCCACCAACAGCAACAAAAAGCCAAAGCCTCCAGTCTTTCTTTCCTGGAGATAAGGGCGGTTCTTTCCTGTTTTCAGCCTCGCCTCCCAACTGCCATCCCGACTCCCAATACTGCATACAGAAGAAGATTCCTCCAACACCAAAGATGCTAGCACAGAAAGCTTTTGCTACCCAAGGAGTCTCCAGGCTGACAAACCCACTGCAAAAAAAAAGCAAAAGCGTCCAGCCTTTCGTTCCCGGGGATAAGGGCTGCTGTTTCCTGTTTTCAGCCCTGCCTCCCAAATGCCAGCCACACTCCCAAAATTGCACACAGACGAAGGTTCCTCCCACACCAAAGGTGCCAGCACAGAAAGCTCTTCTATCCATGGAGTCCCCAGCCTGGCCCACCAACTGCACCACAAAACCAAAGCTTCCAGTCTTTTTTTTCTTGGGATGAGGGCTTCACCACACAGGGAGACCACTCAGAAGGTAAGTATTGTAAAAAAAGGGATTGCCCCCCTTTCCTGTTCCTTTCCTGAGCTCTTGTAGCTGAGCTGATGCCATATATTCTTCAATATCCCTTTGGTCCATTAGGTTCAACAGACCTGTCTGTATCCCCTCCCATGATCTTGTTCCCGATTCAAGGGAGGAAGCTGACAATGTGGATGCTGCACCAGCCCTGTTCAGCAGTTGCCAAAGCACTGGTGTGATCAACCCCTTTGTAGCTCCCAATGCAAAGCACAGCACTGTGATGGTTGCAGTGAGAAAATGAACTCCAGTTCAGACAAACCCAAGACACGTGGGATTCTGAAATGTCTCAGGGTTCCTTTGGTCCATGATGCCCCCTGTGTCACCATGACACAGCTCTCAGACCCGACAGTAGAAAAATAAATCAAAAAATTCAGAAGAAATCATCTTAAAGTCATGCTAAGCCTGTCTTCTACAGTCCAGAATCTACAGATGTGTGACTGCAGATACTTGGGATGAGGGTAGATGCTCAGAGGAATTCATGGGTTTGATCTAGGAAACCTGTCCCAAAGTTTTCACTGCCTTTTCCTCCTTGGACACTTCCTGATGCCTGGAGGAAGCTCATGTCCAACAGCAGCTCCATCCCCCACTTCCTCCTCCGGGTTGCCGCTCTTGCACTTCTGCTTCTTCCTGGGCATCTCCCTGGCTGCCCTCCTGGGCAACGGCCTCATCCTCAGCGCCGTAGCCTGCCACCACCACCTGCACACCCCCAGGGACTTCTTCCTGCTCCACCTCTCCCTCACGCACCTGGACTGCATCTGCACCGCTGTCCCCAAAGCCATGACCAATTCCTTCTGGAACACCAGGAGCATCTCCTACTCAAGATGAACTGCACAGGTGTTTTTTGCTTTTCTTCTTGATCCCAGCGCAGGTTGCCTTTCTCACCATCGTGTCCTACGACCACTACATGGCCATCTGGAAAGCCTTGCACTACAGGACCCTCCTGGGCAGCAGAACTTGTGCCTACGTGGCAGCAGCTGCCTGGGCCACTGGGAGGTGGTTCTGACCCGGGGGCTGCAGGAGCTGCCGCCTGAGCAGTCCAGACACACAGTCAGTGTCCCTGTCCTCTATTTCCTCCCTTTCTTGCTGCACAATCAGAAACGACTGTGCTGCTCTGCTGGGCTGTGGCAGGGTAGGGAGATGAGGGGACCGGGGAGGGGCTGGACTGGGCAGTTCCAGGGAGTAGAAAACCCCAATGTTCATCTGAAGTGGAGGAGTGGGCAGGGTGGGAGCACTACAGGGCAGAGGTGGTTCCAGGCTCTGGGAGTGGCAGCAGGAGCCCAGGGAGACACTGCCCCTGCTGCAATGAACTGCCTGTGTGTGTGCGAGGGAAGGACTCATGTCTCTGAACACCCCAGTGGGTGTGAGCAGTGCATCAGTCCAGTTCAGGGGTGGACACCTCTCAGAGCCCTGACACATTTCTGCGTGTGACTCCAGGAAAACCCCCACTGTGCCAGGGAGTTATCAGATCCTTTTCTGTCACCCTCCTGGTGTCCCGTGTAATGATGAAACTAGAAAAGGTGATCATCAGACCCTGTTAATTTTCTAAGAGGAGAAATGTCACTGCTGGAAAGAAGTGTCACTGAAGAGGTGAGAAGAGGGAACATCATTGTTTCCTTCAACCTGATCCACAGCAGGTTGCCCTGGAGCCCCAGGGACACCTGCGGGGAACCCAGAGGGGCAGAGAAAGGGCTGCCTTTGGCTCTTGCTGTGCTGCTCAGCTGGACCGGGCTCCTGGCACACAGGGAGCTCCTGGTAAGTGGGTAGCACTGCAGACAGACAGCTCTGCCCAGGAGCAGCTCCTCTGCACCACCCAGCAGGCCCGAGGGCACTGCCTGTAGGCACGAGAGGTTAAAGGCAGTGGAAAGATGGGAGGTGTTCAGCTGAGACTTCCCTTGGGAACACGACTTTACACTCCTCTGCAGAGTGAGTCTCCAGGTGCAGGGCAATGTCGCTTGTGTTCCTGGAGGAATCTCCTAAAGCTACCCCCATCCCAGAGCCTTGTGCATCTGTCAGGACTCTCCCAGTTTCTCTGTTGCACAGGAGGAGGATGTTCTCCAGGGCAGGCCTTCCCTGCAGCACCGTCAGAGGGACAGCGCAGGTGGGCTCCTTCTGCCGGGGATGGCTGCGGGCTGGGAAGGTGGGGGAGCAGCCAGGGGTGCCCGGGGCTGTCCTGCAGAGCGGGGTCCCTGTGCTCCGGGGTTCTTTGTGCCAGGGGAGGGACCCTGCTGCCTGCTGGGGTCAGGTCTCATCCTGCCTGGGGAGTTACCCACACCTCTGCAGGGAGAAGGTGTCGGTGGGAGGCAAGAGCATTTGCAGGCGCCAGGCAGGGTCTTCCTGCTGTTGGATGAGTGCTGTGGGAGGTCAGGGCTGCTCACAGATCCAGATCACACCAGCACATTTCCAAGAGCACTTTCAAATGGGAAGGACAAAGCACAATTATTAGGAAGGAAAGGAGCTTTTCTGAGTCAGTGCTTTCACTTTCCTCCTCCTGAGGAATCTGGGGGTTGAGAAATGGAAAAGGAGCTCTCATGTTGGACAAGTCACTGAGACTCCTGAGCTGTAGCTTGGAATGCACAGTGCTTCTGCAAGCAACTTCCTAAAGCGCTTTTGGCCTCTGCTCTGCTTTTGACAGAAGCAGCATCACTTCTGCTGGACCCATCTGTTTTTCCTTGATCTGCCCTTTTCCACCTGCAAAAAGAAAAGTTGCCCTGTCAGTGCCCTGCAAACAGGCAGGCTTCTCTCAGGCCAAAGTGAGTGCACAGACATTCGCATGGAGTGCTGACAGGGAAGTCACGAATGGATTTCTGATGTTGAGTCTACTGTTTTGAAATCAGAAAATGTGGTGTTGAAGTCATTGTTAGCCTTTGAGAGGGAAACAGGAGAAAAATCGGATAAACTTGTTGCTAAAAATGAGTTGCTTCAAACTGAGGTTGACCACCTTCAAAGTCTTGTTAAAATTTGGATGATTATGAAACAGTCAGCTCACCGATTTCCCCCATCAGTACTAGACAGTGCCCACAGTATAAAGGCATAAAGGCCTTCCAGCCCCTCCAGGAGCCCTCAAATCCCATCCTGGTGCCACAGGACACTCCCAACTTCCCCTCAAACCCTCCAAGGGCCCCCGACTGCCTTCCAGACCCACAAAAACCCACAAGATGGCCCCAAACCCCTCCCAGTCACCTCCAGCCCTCCAAGGATCCCTCAAACCCTCTCCTAGTTGCCCCATTCCCCTCGAGGATGCCCCCAAACTCTCCCAGTCCCTTCCCAGACCCCCGACAATTCCCCAAAACCCCTCACAGTCACCCCAATCTCCCCAACCTCCCTCCCAACCCCCCAAGCTCCCCCAAACCCCTTCCCAGTTACCTCCACGACCCCCAAATTCTTCTCAGCCTCCCTATTCCTTCCCAAACCCCCTCCCAGTTGCCGGCCCATCCCCCAGTCTCTGGTGAGGAGGTGGTCCTGGGCTGAGGTCCCCCACCCTGGCAGGGGGAAGTGTCCCTGCCCAGGGCGGCTCCAGCAGCACATCGGGAGCCACCCCCTGCCCCGAAAGCTCCCGCCCACCGTGGAGTCACCTCAGTTGCCCCTGCAGGGGAGAAATCCAGCCCGAAGCAGAGCAGGGGGCGGGGCTGGGTTGGGAGTTCGATGGACGAGGGCACTGGGAGAGCAGGGGAGAGACCGGGATGGGCTGAGGGGGCACTGGGAGAGAGGGGAGACACTGGGATGGGCTGAGAGGGCACTGGGAGAGAGAGGGGAAAGTTTTTTACTCCTTTCCTGGGCACTGGAACACCCTCTGCACCTTTGTTCCTGGTCATGCCCCTTCCCCCCAAGCCATGAACAGGTTTTGGGGTTCCCTCGTGGGTCGCATCCAATAGAACAGCTGTGCTGGAATGACGTCATTGGCAAATTCTGCTCGGCCCCTCTCCTTGTGCCGGTGAGTCATCCAATAGAACGTCGATACTTCCGCGGGGGCTGCCGGTAGCGGGACGGTGGGGGCGGGGGAGGGGAGGATCGCGATGGAACCCGATTGGTCCTGATCGATCCCGGCCCCAGGGTCTCCCCCCAGTCTCCCCCTGCCGCGATGTTTATCACGTGCGACCCCAACGAGGCCATGGTGGTGTCGGGTGAGGTTGGGGGGTCCAGGGGCTCCTGGTGACCCCTCCAAATCTCCCCCAAGGCTCTCGGGAACCACCCAGATCTCCCTCAAGAGTCCTGGGGCCCCTCCGAAAGCCCCCCTCCTGGGGGCCACCCCTCCGTCTTTCCCCCTCCGCCCCCAAATCTCCTGTGCGTCCCCTTAACCCTTGAAAATCTCCTGGGACAACCTCAGACCCCCAAACTCCCTCCTGGGGACCCCCAAACCCTCTTCAGGACTTCTGGGCCCCTCCCGACCCCCTCCTAGAATCTTTTGGGTCTCCCCAACCCTTTACGGTGGATTCATCCATCCATTTTTCCCCCCAGACTACTGGGGGTCAACCCCCCAAGAAACTACTGGGAACCCCCCAGTGTCCCACCACGAGATTCCTGGGTCCCTCCACCACCAGCCCCCTGTGGGTGCCACCATCCTTTCCCCCCCTCCAAAATATTCTTGGGGGTCCCCCAATGTACCCCTCACCCCCCATTGTACCGGGGATGGATTTGGGGGGATCTCCTTCCCCTTCCCTCTGGTTTGAAGGCAAATGCCTTCCCTGTCCTTCTTCCTTCGCCCCCAGGCAGAAAAGAGAAGAGAAACAGCCAGCTGGCCCTGGTAGGTGTGGGTGTGTGCAGGCTGTGGTTGAGTGGTTGAGAAGGGAGAGGAGGGGGCTGGTGTTTGGGCAGAGCCCAGCAGGTGATGTCTTTTGTGTCTGGCAAGGCAAGGCAAGGCAAAGAGGAGCTTCTGTGCTGACGCTGTCACTTGTTTTTTGTGTCTGTTGGAACTGGAGCAAGGATGTTTGTCCGGGAAAAGTGCTGCCCTAGTCCACGTGGCCCCTTCCCCAGTCACATGTTCTTTCTATTTTACCAGCAGTCCTTGGTCAGCTCCATGACCATCCAGCTGTCAGTGTTCACGACATACCCCTCAGCCCTTTCTCTTCTGGGCTTCTACACTTGCCAACCCTAAGCTGCTCCTAAGTTGTCTTGCTGTCAGTTCATAAAGAGGTCTTGTCAAGTGTTACTGATTTAGAAACTAAACCCTGACATCTTTGTCTTTGCAAAAGATGTGTGTGAAAGGGCAGTGCTGGTGCAAAGCAGTGTTGAGCTTCACACTGGGTGATTGGCAGCTTCCTTTGCATCACCCATGAACCCTGGGATTTCTTTGAAAAGTACTTTTCACTCCAAATGTGACACCACATTAGCCTGTAGGACATCCTGTCCCCAACTGGATAACTGTAAATATTAATAATAAAAAAGTGACCCCCTCCATTATTCAAGAAAAGCTTGTATCTCTGTACTAAAAGCATCCAAGGGTCATGTACCCTAGTTTTCTATCTGACAAGGGTTTGGAGGGGCTGCTTTGTGCAGGGAACCCTTGGGGGCCCCTTGCAGATGGGTGGGGCTGCACTCTGGGGGTGCGGGGCTTTGGTTCTTTGGTTGCCAGGGGCCACTGTGAGTCACTGAGTCGGGGTGGGGACAACGGTCAGGACTGGCTGGGACAGGCTGTGGTGCCTGTGACATAAAAGGGAAGTGTCCCCGTGGGGCAGCTCTGCAGGGTCCATCAGGGGATGCTGCCCAGTGCAGCCTGTGCTGTGGGGAGCGTGCACACAGGGAGAGACTGGGTCGGATGAGGGCCAGGGCAGCAAGGCCGCCCCAGGGAGTGGGTTCTGCTCATGCCTGCAGGGCTCAACCCCTGGCAGGAGCGCCTTGGGCAGGGCCCGGTGCTGCTACTGGGGCAGGGGGTGAGGCCTTGCCGCCTGCCAGCTGCCTGGGCCCCTGTCCTTGCTGCGTCACATCCCCGAGGCTCCCGTCCCCGCTCCCCCAGCGCCAGCTCCCTCCTTCCCAGCCCCAGCCAAGCCCTTCTCTGTGTCCTCCTGCAGGCCATGGCTTTCACAATATTCCTTTTAGTGCTTGTGCAAAGCATCATCCCGTCCCTGCAGGCGGTTGGGGAGGGGCTGCACAAGACTCAATGAGCTTGGAGGTCTTTTCCAACCTGAAGGACTCTTGGATTCTGTGATCGTGTACTGGATTCAGCTGGGTCCGTGTTAGCAGCATTAGTTTACTCCCAGAGTTTCCTTGCTGTCAGCTCTTGTGGTCTAAGGTTTGAACTCCTTTAGCTCCTTGTGCTGAGCTGCTGATGGGAAACGAGAGGCCTCTGCTAGCAGATTCATGGTGTTCCCTGTAGAACAGTGAGGAGGAAGGTGTTGTCAAGTGGGAAGAGGAGTACTGTTTGTGTGTGGCCTCCTATGTGGCCTTGGTGCCTTTGAGGGGCTTGAAGGAGAAAAGAGCTTTGTTAAAGCGAGAAGTGAAATAGTGTGTTGGTTGTGGGAATGGGAAGGAAAGAGGAACGGGGAATGGGAAGGGAAAGAGGAATGGAAAGGCATCTGCTGATGCTGTCATTTGTTTGTTATGTCTGCGTGTAGCAGGGAGATTGCCAAAACTGAAACCAGTACACAGTTGAAAGCTGAACAAAACAATATTTATTCCAAATAAAGTAGCAAACAAAATGAGAAACTGAGGGACAGAAAAGAGAAAGGAAACAAGCCCCCAAGACAACCCCCCATTCACTCAAGTGTTACTTACCAGGTTGTCTTACCGACCCCAGAATGCTTAGAATTCCCCATAGCAGAAGCTGCATCCTCATGATCCTCATGAGCCAATTTTCATTAATGTGAGGAAAGTTGGGAGACTGTAGAAACATCAGTTGAATTTCAAAATCTCCTAGTTTCTGTCTCTCCTCAGACATAGAATCAGGGTTCTGCCCTGTTTTCAGCCCTACCTCACAACTGACAACCCGACTCCCAGAATTGCATACAAACAAAGATTCCTCCCACACCAAACATGCCAGCACAGAAAGCTCTTGCTGACCATGGAGTCCCAAGACTGAAAAACCAACTGCACCAAAAGGTGAAAGCTCCCAGGCTTTCTTTCCTGGTGAAAACGGTTGTTGTTTCCTGTTTTCAGTCCTGTCTCCCAACTGCCAGCCTGACTCCCAGAATTGCATACTAACAAAGATTCCTCTCACACAAAAAGTACCAGCACAGAAAGTTCTTGGTGTTCATGGAGTCTCCAGGTTGACACACCAACTGCAACACAAAGCCAAAGTCTGCAGGTTTTCTTTCCTGAGAATAAAGGCTGCTTTTTCCCGTTTTCAGCTCTGCCTCACAACAGCCAACCAGACTCCTAAAACTGCATACGGACAAAGATTCCTCCTATAGCAAAGCTGCCAGCACAGAAAACTCCTGATGCCCATGGAGTGTCCAGCCTGGCCTACCCATTGCAGCACAAAGCCAAAGGTTCCAGTCTTCCTTTCCTAGGGGTAAGGGCTGTTTTTTCCTGTTTTCAGTCCTACCTGCCAAATGCCAGCCCAACTCTCAAAATTGCATACAAACAAAGATTCCTCCCACACCAAAGATGCCAGCACAGAAAGCTCTTACTGCCCATGGAGTGCCCAGGCTGGCCCACCAACTGCACCACAAAGCAAAAGCTTCCAGTCTTTCTTTCCTGAGGGCTGTTGTTTCCTGCTTTCAGCCCTGCCTCCCAACTGCCAACCAGACTCCCAAAATTGCACACGGACGAAGATTCCTCCCACATCAAAGGCACCAGCACAGAAAACTCTTGCTGCCCATGGAGTCTCCAGGTTGACACACCAACTTTACCACAAAGTCAAATTTTCCAGTCTTTCTGTCCTGGTAATAAGGGTTGTTGTTTCCTGTTTTCAGCCCTTCCTCCCAGCTGCCAGCCCGACTCTCAAAATTGCATACGGATGAAGATTCCTCACAGAACAAAGGTGCCAGCAGAGAAAGTTCTTGGTGTTCATGGAGTGTCTTGACTGACCCACCAACTGCATCACAAAGCCAAATCTTCCAGTCTTTCTTTTCAGGGGATAAGGGTTGTTCTTTCCTGTTTTCAGACCTACCTCCCAAATGCCAACCCGACTCCCAAAATTGCATACAAACAAACATTCCTCCCATACCAAAGGTGCCAGCACAGAAAGCTCTTGCTGCCAATAGAGTACCCAGGCTGACAAAACAACTGTAACACAAAGCCAAATACTTCCAGGTTTTCTTTCCTGGCGATTAAGGTTGTTGTTTCCTGTTTTCAGCAATGCCTCACAACTACCAGCCCGACTCCCAAAATTGCATACAATTTCCTCCCACACCAATGGTGGCAGCACAGAAAGGTCTTGCTGCCCATGGAGTGCCCAGGCTGACACACCAACTTTACCACAAAACCAAAGCTTCCAGGCTTTCTTTCCTGGGGATAGGGGCTGTTGCCTGTTTTCAACCCTTCCTCCCAACTGCCAGCCCTACTCCCAAAGTTGCATACAAAGATTCCTCCCAGACCAAAGGTGCTTGCACAGAAAGTTCTTGGTTCTTATGGAGTGCCCAGGCTGGCCCACCCATTGGACCACCAAGCCAAAGGTTGCAGGCTTTCTTTCCTGGGGATAAGGGCTGCTTCCAGTCTTTCTTGCCTGGCGTAATGTCTGTTGTTTCATTTTTCAGATCTGCCTCCCAACTGCCAGCCCAACTCCCAAAATTGCACATGGATGAAGATTCCTCCTGCACCAAAGGTGCCAACACAGAAAGCTCTTGCCCATAGAGTCCCCAGACTTGCCCACCAACTGCACCAAAAAACCAAAGCTTCCAGTCTGTCTTTCCTGCCAATAAGGGCTCTTGTTTACTCTTTTTTACCGTTCCTTAAAAATGACAGCCCGACTTCCAGATTTGAATACAAACAAAGATATCTCACAGACGAAAGTTTCCAGCACAGAAAGCTCTTACTGCTCATGCAGTGACCAGCCTTGCCCACCAACTGCACCGCAAAACCAAAGCTTCCAGTCTTTCTTTCCTGGCGATAAGGGCTGTTGTTTCCTGTTTTCAGACCTACGTCCCAAATGCCAGCCCGACTCCCAAAACTGCATACAAACAAAGATTCCTCCGAATCAAAGGTGCCAGTACAGAAAGCTCTTGGTTGAAAAACCCAAGTGCAACAAAAAGCCATAGCTTCCAGTTGTTCTCTCCTGGGGATAAGGGCTGTTGTGTGTCCACCCCTTATTCCATACCATTTACATCATGCCTGCTCCCACCTTTTCCAATACATTCCATCACCACTTTTCCTGTAATTTGATATAAACTCACAGATCTCATTGTTTAGTGTATGAACTATGTCTATAAAACTCTGTTGAGTTCATTTAGCCCATGACTTTGGGCTCCATCTCTGTCAGGACTGGAAAAATGGTGTCTAGTGTTGGATTGTTCCATGTTGAAACTAGTTCTTGTTCCATCACCATTCTACTTCTCTGGTCTCATCAAAGTTCATTGTTCATTACTCTCAGTGATTTTTATTGTAATACCCCTGACATGGCAAACAGCCAGCACAGAAGTGAGAATGCATAGTGCTATTAACATGATACAATTTTATGCATTGGCTATTCTCACCCAAAATCAAATCCTCTTGAGGCGCACACTGCATTTCCTATCCTCCTGAAATATCCACCAAGTGGACCCGTGTCATTGAACAACATCAATCCCATGGGTGGGTTTGCCTTTGCCTGAGGCAGGAATAACCCAGACTGTTTTCCCCAACATGTTTTTAATGTACACTGCAGGAACTTTATCCCTTTGTACGGTACATAAAAGTTTTGGCTGGCAGAGCCAGCCCAATGGGCAGATCCCCCAGAGCTGAGTGATCAGGTGGCCTTTGCTAAATGTGAATCCCAATGTTTGCAAGTCCCATCACCCACTACTCTCAGTCTCCTCTTTACCAGTCCACTGCATTATTCCATCTTTCCTGAGGCTGGTGCATGACAGGTGTGCTGGTTTTAACATCAGCAGGAAATTAAAATCCAAATAAGTCACTCCCCTTCTCTCACTCCTTTTGGTAAGGGATGGACAAAAAAGGAGAGACTGTGGGTTCAGATAACAATTTACTGAAAGCACACAGCAATGGAATAAGACACGCACAATAACAACACCAATATTAAGAGCAAAAGTATACAAAAAAAGAAAGTGTTTCACCCCCAAAAGGTATTCACCACTGGGCACACAAACAAGATGGTAGGTGCTCCTTGTGGGATGTGTCTGCGTAGTGTCCCCAGACAAAGGCAGTGTGGTGGGGGAGCTCCCGCATGCTGTGCCAAGTGGTATTTGGGAAATAAAGAAAATGTGCTCGGGGAGCTAACACAGCAATGTGCCAAGGCTAACATTTCCCATCCCCTCAGCCTGAAAACAATGACAAACCAAACCCCAGGAGCTGGGCCGTCCTGGTTGTGCCACGCAGCCGCTCCTTGAGGCTCAGTCCTGCGCAGGCCTCCTTTTCTCTCGCTTGAGAAGCTCAGCCTGAGGGGGGGATCACCTTGTCACCACTCTGTCCCTGCTGGCAGCTTCCCCACAGGAGCTGCTGGTTCAGCATTGTTGTCGATTATGTTTTTCCCCTCTGTCCCTTTCAGCATCAGAGGTCCGTTGTCATGCTCCGGAGAAAACGGAAGGGGGAACCAGTGTGGCAGAAGACAGGAAGCACAGGTCTGATGCTGACAGTCCCTCCACCAGAGAGAGCAAAGCAGGATGGGGCACTTTGTGTCCAGAGCCCTGGCTTTTCCTGCCCAAACCACATTCCCAGTGATGACATGGATGTGGAATTCATGGCTGGGCTTCGCGAACGAAGATTTGGGAAGGCTTTATCCACATTTGTTACAGGCACGTTGGTGACTTATGAGGTCGATACGTGACAGACATATCCGATTGCAAAAGGCACAGCAGAAAGACTCCTTAGATGATGTATTCCGCAAGACACGGTTCTTCCTGCATTGTCTTTTCTCCTCGAGAGTGATCCTGCGGGATGTGGAATTAATACTTGGTCATCCCCACACTGCACTAAACTCCACCCCCTTCTCTGTAAGCAGGACACTGCAGTAACTGACTGTAGCAATGGGAATTTAGGATGGTTGCCATGGTAACTGACCTTAGCAATGAGAATTTAGGATGGTTGCCATGGTAACTGACCTTAACAATGAATTTCAGTGGCACTGCCCATGGCAATGGGCTGTAGCAAAGGGTTTGATGATGGTTGCCATGGCAACCAACCATAGCAACACGTGGAAGAGGAAGCTGTGATAGCACCAAGATTTTGTAGTGGGGTTTTATGACAGTTGCCATGGTAACCAATCTGCATCAAGAAATTCAGTGCAGGTTGCCTCACCACCCAACACAAGCCCTGGGTCTTTGTGCGGGTTGCCATGGCAACCACCCCTTGTAATTGGACCCAGTGGAAGTCTCCATAACGGAAGTCCTCAGCAACTAGCATTGGAGGAAGTTACCATGGCAAACCACCATCGTGACAGGTCATTTGCTGGTTGCCATGGAGACCACTGCCATTGCAATGGGTCTCTGTTTAATTGTTAATGGAACCAGTTTCCAGCAACAAGTCTTCTAATGGTTACCGTACCAACTGATCATATCAAAGGGTTTCAGCTCACATCTGCATGGAAGCAGTCCCCAGTAATGGGTTTTAACTATGCCATGGCATAGTTGCCACATTTAACTATGCCATGGCAACCAGCTATAGCCACCAATCTCAGTGAATGCTCCCATGGTAACCCAACTCCAATAACTGGACTGTGATTGTTTCTGACCTCAGCAACCAACTCGTGGGAATGTTACCATAACAACTGCCATAGCTATGGTTCATCAGATGGTTTCCATAGAAACCAACCACAGCAATGGACCTGTATGGTGGTTGTCATGGCAACTGGCCCTGGCCATTGGTCTCAGTGCAGGTGTTCATGGAAACAGTCCCTGGCAATGGACTGAGGGATGGCTGCCATGGTAACAGCCCTAGGTCACGAGAAATGGTTCTGGTTGCCATGGCAAGAGTCCCTGGCAATGGATTGATAGTCCAAGTGCTGGTTGCTATGGTAACAGTCCCTACCGGTGTCTCTCTGACTCTGTTTCTCCAGCACTGCCCCTCACACCTGGTTCCATTGCTAATTGTGTTGATATCTGAGCACCTGTGGGACGGGGTACAACCCAGAGAGCAAAAGGGACCAAACTCCTGGGCTGAGGCACAGGCAGTTCCATGGGAGCAGCAAAAATCATGAACTCCCTCCCTGCTTCCCACAGGTAGGAGGGTGTTCAGCTTCCCCATGGGAGCAGGGCTCCACCTCAGGGAATGCTGACTTTGGGACACAAACACCATTGCTCCCAGTGTTCCCTCCTTCCCCAGTCTGCCCTCCTTTCCCACACCTGACAGTGATGCCACATGGTCTGGGACATTGCTGGGCTCGGTTGGGGTCAACTGTCCTGGCTGTGTCCCCTCCCAACTACTGGCGCACCTCCAGCTCCCTTTGCTGGCAGGACAGGATGAGGAGCAGGAAAGGCCTTGACTCTGGGCAGAAACAAAAACTTCCCAGAATTTTCCCCCCTGTTCCCAACTCAGTCCCAGAGAAGCCCCTTGGAAGGAAACTTACTCCCTCCAAGCCCAATCTCCCAATGCCCATTCCCCAGCACCAGGTCCCACAGGGTCAGTGCTGTGCCCCTGCCCCAGTAACAGGGCATTGGGATGGTTGCCATGACAACCAACCTTAGCAATGGATTCTTATATTGCTTTCCATGGCAACCAACCTTTCAATAAGATTGTGGGATGATTTCCATGGCAAACAACTCATGGAAGTGCCCACGAGTGAGGTCCCTGGCAATGGATTTATTGATGGTTGCCATGGAAGCTGTAGGTTGTCATAGCAACCACCATAGCAATGGGTCTTTTTGATGGTTGCCATGGCAACCAGACTTAGCAACAGGTCTCAGTGCAAGTGTCCATGACAACAGTCTCTGGCAATGGGTTTCTATGATGATTGCTGGGACAGCTGACCCAAGCTGCCACGGAAACGTCACAGACCCAGAATTCCATGGCACAAGCCCATAGCAATGTGCCCTAATGCAGGTTTCCACGGCAACCAACTATCACAACTGGTCCAAATCTTGGTTACCATGGCACCACACTTAGGAAGGGGTCCATTGATGGGTGCTGTGGTAACTGACAAGTGGTATAGGATCGTAAATCGCTGCCATAGCAACAGACTCTGGCTACAGGACTCAACTTGTTCCCATGGCAACCACCCCGGGGTGGTCGCATCTCCATGGAGCTGCCATGGGCCATGCATGAGCAACATGTCCTGGTGATGGTTGTCATGGAAACTGACCACAGCAACAGGAAATTGTGATGGTTGCTAAGGAGCCAATTTGCCACAGCACTCACAGAGGTTTCATGGTGACAACAGAGGTGTCTATGCTGCTAAAGAGCTGTGATGTCCCATGCAGTGACAGGGTTTCCATGGTGATATCCCAGGGGTCTGGACTACAAACCAGATATATTTATATAAATATATATAGGCTTTATTATGATAATGATTAAGTAAAAATATCTTAATCAGAATTATTTACTACCCAGTATAGGAGCTATAACAACTGTTGTAATATAGTGCACTAGGAAGCAATATTGAAGCAACTGTACTAAAGCAATTGCATTTAACCAAAACCAATTATTAAGTAGAGATTGATGTCACTCACCTAGACCAAAGACCTTAGGCAAATCTCTTTGGTTTAATCTTGAGGAGTGACTTTGAGGGGCATCCCCACTCCAGGCAGGAATCTCCACACACAGTCCCAAGAAGGGATATGTCAGAAGACCCTGCCTTTAAAATTTGTGACTGAGTTTTTCTAGTATAAAGAGCTGGACTGTCAGTCAGGTGTGTCCAGGCTATACCAGCTCAGCAGCTTTGGAGAAGTTCTCAGTGGTGTCACTTGTTTGTTCCTTTATATCCAGATATTTTACAAGGTCTACCAAATATTCTCTCACTCTCAGGATATTTAACTTAGGGATTGAGTCAGGATGGTTTCAGCTTTGTTCAGTCCCCAAAACAGCATGACAACCTCCTCCCCACCCTTCTTAATTTCCCACTGAGGGCTTTTCAAACAGGACCTTGCTGGTGTTGTTTTACCCCATTCCAGGCAGAGCATCCTGCTACAGGACCCACCTTGGGAAACCTGTACCCGTTCTTCCAACTTTTCCTTATTGTCTCACCCCTTCCTCATCATCCTCACAATCCCCAGCTCCCCCGACAGCTTGGTATCCCCCCTCACGTTGCTTGGATTTGGTGACCTAGCCCCTCTCAGCTCATTTTGATGGTCCAAAGCCCCACCTTTTCCTCTCTCTCCTCCCCCTTTCCAGTTGTCCACAATCCCCAGTTATCACTGATCTTGGTTTGGGTTGTCACACTCCGGTCCCACTTGGTTTGGGTGTCCCACTCCCTCTTTCCTCCTGCTTTCCCACTGTCTCTTCCCTTCCCGCTCCCCCGAGTTCCCCTCGCTTGCAGCCGGGGGGGTTCCCAGCACCACCAGTCTGGTCCCAACTCCTCCCACACAGCCCATCCCCAGTGCTGGGCAGGTGCTGACACCCCAAAAGCAGCCAGACAGTGACGGGGGGGTCCCCAAAAGTGGTCCTGGCCCACACAGCAGTGGGAGCACCAGTCCGGCCCAGTTTGGAGCGGGCAGGTGGCATCAGCCGTCCCGGGTAGGGTCAGGCCCCTGCCGCAGCTGCCACCATGCTAAACTGAGCCTGAACTTGATCAACAGTTTATGTCTAGAGGCCCAACAGCACTTAACTTAACAGCACTTAACTGATAACTGAAGTCAAATAATGTAGCAAAGCATTCATATAGAATTTACGACACCATAACAGTAACTCACTTACAGGCCTGACCGACTTACAAATCCAAAGTGCTGAAGAATCCAGGAGAGCAGCATTCCCGGGACATTTGTTATGGCAGATTCACACTCACTCAGACAGAAAAAGTCTGGACAAGGTGCCTGGGAACAATTCCCTTGGGATTCAGGAAAATCCTCCCTTGGGATGCCATTGCACATTATCAGAAGAACGGCTGAGCCTCAAGAAGTGAGAGGGATCAGCCCCGGATCTGCTGTCGGTCAGGATCCTCCGAGTGCAGTAAATGGGAGAGTTGGGGGCTCTGAGAGGCCCAAGCAAAGGGAGGTTGCTGTCGCAGCTGCTGCGGCCTCAGAGAGCTCAAAGGGTCTCAGTCAGCACCGCTGGTTATGGGGCCCAGGCAGAGGGGGCTTTAAGGCACAGGAATTATCCATCCTGGTCCCAGTTCAGGTTAGGGACTTTCTCTGAAAGTTGGAGAACAAAAATACGATTCCACTTGGATTGTTCTTTGGGCAAGAAAAACAAGTTTCCAAGCACTGGTGGTACGTGAGGCTGGAGCTCTTGCTGAAGTTCTTTCCACATTCCAAGCACTTGTAGGGCTGTTCCCCAGTGTGAAGATGCTGGTGGACCACCAGGTCAGAGCTCTGGATGAAGCTCTTCCCACATTCCCCACATGTGTAGGGCCGTTCCCCGCTGTGGATCTTCTGGTGGTGGATCAGGTGGGACCTCCAGCTGAAACTCTTCCCACATTCCAAGCACGTGAAGGGCTTCTCTCTGCTGTGAAGCTGCTCATGGACCACCAGATCAGAAGCTGAAGCTCCAGTCACCTTCCCAGCACACGGGGGGTCTTTCCTCCTCAAAGCACCATGGAGTGGGTTTGGAGCCCTTTCCCATGGGGAATGTTTGTGGCTTTTCCTCCCCGCTGCCTTCCTGCACAGTGGAGCTGTTGAAAACAACCTCTTCCATGAGGTTCTGCCAGGGGGATTTGTCCTCCATGGTCTCTGTCCTCAAGTTGTTGTCTGGGGGAGGAAGGACAAGGGAGGGAGGAACAGAGGAGAGGAAGGAAAAAGGAGAAGGAAGAAGGAGAAAAGGGAACAAGAAGAAGGAATGAGGGAGAGGAAGGAACAAGTTGAGGAGGAAGTGAGGAGAGGAAGGAGCAAGGAGAGGAAAAAGAAGAGGAAGAAGGTGAGAAAGGGAAAAGAAGGAAGAAGAGGAGGAATGAAAAAGGAGAAGGAAGGAGGAGAAGAAGGTGCAAGGAGAAGAAGAAACAAGTAAAAGGAAGAAGGAGAGGAAGGAACAGGAAAAAACTGGAGTAAGGAGAGAAAGGAAGGAGAAGAAGGAGAAGGAACAAGGAGAGCAAGGAAAAAGCAGAAGGAAGAAGGAGGGGGAGGAAAAAGGAGAAGGAAGGAAAAGGAAGAAGGAAAGAAAAGGAACAAGGAAAGCAAGGAAGGAAGGATAGGAAAGAAGAAGGACAGGGAGGGGATTTGACTCTGTGCCAGAGAGAAGGACAAGGAGATCCCCCCCAGATCCGTCCCCGGCAGGACGGTGGCGGCAGCGGGGTTGTCCTTCAGCCGGGGGCCATGCTCAGCTGGGAGATACAGGACAAAACAGGGGCAAAGGGGCACTGACTTCCTCCTCATCTACCTGGGGGTCCTGTGGCATCTTCCTCTTCCTCGCAACCTCCTCCTCTATTTGGCCAACCTTTGGGAAGGAGAAATCCTATTTTGGGGGAAAAAACAAGGTGTGAGTTGGAGGTTCCTCCTGCCCAAGTCCATCTCTAGAAGTCACCAGGCATCTTGTGTCCACGAAAACCTACAAAACACCAAGATTCAGCCCAAAAAATATCCCCAAAACACTGACACAACCCCAAAAATCCCAAAAGGTTATGATTCAGCTAAAACCCCCTCCAAATCATCAATACTCATCAAAAAAATCTTCAAAATATGAAGAGTCATCCAAAAAAAAATCCCCAAATGCCAAGATTTAGCCCAAAAAACCTCCAAAACACCAAGATTCACCCCCGAAAAACTCCAAAAATTCAAGGTTCAGTGAAATAAAATCCTCCCAAGGAATTCCCCCTGTCTGGTCTCTCCACTTTGGGGTTCTGGGAGTTCCCCGTCTCCAGGCTGTAAGGGGTGCTGTGAAACACAGGGGTCCCTCCTCTCTAGTCTGCTCCCTTTCGGATTCTGGGGGCAGTCCTTCTCTGGGGTCCCCCCGTTTATGGATGCTGGGGGTTTTGGGGGTCCCAGGGGTACCTTCTCCCCTCATTCTTTGCTACAGGGTGCAAGGAGTCCCAGGGGTCCCCCCTCTCTGGGGTCTTTCCTTCTTCACGCTGCTGGGGATCCTGGGAATCCTGGGGATATCCCCTCTCTGGGATCCCTACTTTGGTGTCCCAGGGGTCTCCCCTTTCTGCAGTGTCCCCTCTCCAGACTGCTGGGGGTCCTGAGGGTCCCCTCTCCAGGGCCCCCGTTTCAGGGTCCCAGGGGTCCCCCCTCTCCATGCTCCAGGCTGGCAATGAAGAGCCTGACCCAGGAACACCAACCCCCACTGCGGGGGGGACACACATCCTCCCGCCCACTGCCAGGACTCTGCTGGCAGTTTTTTGGGGACCCTCAAAAAACCCCTAACGGGAACCTCAATATCCCCCCGAAGGGCATTTGCTGCTCATTTTGGAGTCTTCAAAGATGCAAATGTCTCCCCCAAAAAACCGCCAGAAATCCCCCAAGACATTTGGGGTGAGCTCCCCCTCCCCAGTCACCTTTGGGATGCAGGAGGGAGGGGCAATGCTCCCGGGGGTGGGGGGGTTGCGGATACAGTCAGCAGCAGAACAGCAACCTTCCTGCTCTTCCTGCTCCTCTTCCTCTGCTATCCCTGCTCTTCCTCCCACTACTCCTCCTCCTGCTGCATTCTTCCTCCACCTGTTCCTCCTCCTCCTCCAGGCAACCCTGGCTGTGTGTATAGACTGGGAACAAGAGGCTGGAGAATGGCTGCAGGAAAGGGCCCTGGGGGTCCTGGTGCGTGGCCAGTTGGCCATGAGTCAGCAGTGCCCTGGCAGCCAGGAGGGCCAACCCTGTCCTGAGGGGCATCAGGCCCAGCGTTGCCAGCCGGGTCAGGGAGGGGATTGTCCTGCTCTGCACTGGGGAGGCCTCACCTCAAGTTCTGGGGCACTTTGGGACACCACAATATAAAAAAGACATGAAGCCATAACAGAGCGTCCAAAGGAGGCCATGAGGATGGGGAAGGATCTGGAGGGAAGGCCTTATGAGGAGCGGCTGAGGGCACTTGGTTTGTTCAGCCTGGAGAAAAGGAGACTGAGGTCAGACCTCAGTGGGGTCTTCAACATCCTCCTGAGGGGCAGTGGAGCAGCAGGTACTGATCTCTTCACTCTTGTGACTAGTGACAGGACTCTACAGCTGGAGCTGAGTCAGGGAGGTTTAGGTGGGATGTTAGGAAAAGGTTTTTTCTCCCAGAGGGTGACTGAGCACTGGAATAGCCTTCCCAGGGAAGTGGTCACAGCACCAGACCTGTCTGAGCTCAAGAAGCATTTGGACAATGCTCTCGGGCACAGGGTGGGATTCTTGGGATGTCCTGTGCAGGGTCAGGAGTTGCACTCGATGATCCTGACTCTCCCAACTCAGCCCATTCTCTGGTTCTATGAACTCCCTGCTCCGCCTTGAGACTCGGGCTCAGCCCACCCGACTCACTCCCTGGGGAAGGGTCTGATGTGCCCAAGGGAACAAAATGCTCCAGAAGTCTGTTTAACGAGAAAAGGGAGTGGATCGGGTCCCCTCGCTTTCATTGTTCTCTCTCTTTCCTCTGCCTCTTTCTTCCCTCTTTCTCTTCTCTCTTTCCTGTCCCTATTTCCCAGCTCCGACCTAGCCCTGTGGCAGCACCAACACAGGATCCAAGCCCTGGGGCCATTCTTTGTTCCCTTCCTGGCCTCTACCTGGGCCCAGCCCGGCTCTCCTGTTCTATCCCACCCCCGCACCGAGCTTTGGGGGGCACTGGGGGGATTGGGGGGTTGTACTGGGCCTTGTGAACCAGCTCCTGGCAGGACTTTGGGAATGTGGGGGGAGCTCCTGGAAGTGTTGGGGACAAGAAAACACAAGAGCTCCTGACACGGGAGCGGGTCTTTGTTCAGCGGGAATTCAGAACGAACAGCACGACCCCGACCGCTGGCTTGGGACAGGAGTCTCAGGGGTCCCCTCTCTCCAGGCTCCCCCCTCTCCAGGGCCCAAGGGATGGGGACACGAAGGGACTCCAATGGAACCCCTTTCCCGCTGTCCCACCTCCCCTTATCTCCCCTCTCCCACCCCTTTCCCATCGTTCCCCGAAACCCCGGTTCACCTCCAGCTCCCTTTGGGGGTGACCCACCCCCTTTCTTGCTCAGTTTGGGGGTCTCACCCGTTCTTTTTCCCCTCTCCCCTCTTTCCCACTGTGTCCCCCCTGCCGCTCACCCGAGAGCGCCTCGCCCGTGCGGAACGAACAGGAGGAGGAGCCGGAGGAAGAGGAAGAGGAGGAGGAAGGGGAGGAGCATGGTCCCCCCTCACCCCCCCCCCGCATCACATAGGTGACCGGGGAGGGGGAGCTCGCCCCAAATATCTTGGGGGTGTCTGTTTGTTTTTTTCCTGGGGGGCGGTTGGGGATGTTTGGATGTTGCAGGACCCCAAAGCTGAGTCACGTAGATAGGGGTCCTGGGGGTAACTGGGAAGGGGCTTGGGGGAGGTTTGGGGCAACTGGTACAGACTTTGGGGGGTCCTGGAGGCAACTGAGAGGGAGTTTGTGGGTCTTGGGGGTACCTGGGAGGGAGTTGAGGGGAGCCAGGAGGGGGACTAGGGGTGTGATTTGAGCAAATGGGGAGGATGAGAAAGGGGTTTGGGGGCTCCTGGGCAGTCCGAGAAGGGACTGGGGGAGGGTTTGGGGACTTCTCAGGGGACCGGGGACAACAGGGAGTGTGGTTGGATGGTGCTGGAGGGGCTAGGAGGGAGTTTGGAGATTCCTAGGGGAGCTGGGTAGGGACTTGAAAGAGGTTTCAGGAGTCCTGGGTGGGCTGGGGCTGACTAGGATGAAATTTAGGAGGTTGGGGGGGGGGTCTGTGAGATGTCTGGGAGGCTCTTGACCCCCCCGGGCCCCCAGAGATGCTGCTGGGCACCACCCACAGCAAGATGCTGACGGAGGTCAGGGGTTTTGTGCTGGGCTTCTTCTTTATGGCACTGGGGCTCGGTTTCTACCTGCACCAGAAGGTGAGGAGGGTCCCCAGGGGTCATGTCCTCCTCTCCCTGGAGTGAGTGTTCCCCCCCAGGGGACTCCTCAACCCTGGTGTCACCCCCTTTTCTCTCTGCCCAGAGATCCTGAGCCAGCAGTGGTCACAGTCCCTCCCCATGGTCTCAGGCCCAGACTGGACACCCCCTGTCCCCCTGATGATTTTGGGGGGCATCATGTGTCCCCCGCTTCCCCGTTGTCTCTCTGCCCCTGCCCAGTTGCTCCCAGTGGCCCCAGTAAAGCTTCCAAGTTCTTCCCAGTCCCATTTTTTGGGGGGTAGTGGGGGGGGCCTTGGGTCAAACAAATAATGCCAATATCACCATGGGAGTCTCCTCTAGACCTCCCAGCCAGGAAAATGACACCGATGGACTACTCTTTGAGGAGCTAAAGGACACTTCCAAGTCGACTGCCCTTGTCCTCATGGGGTACTTCAACTTGCCAGAAATTAATTGGGAACATCACACAAATGATACAAGCCAGGTCAGAAGATTCCTTAAGAAACCTGGATGACAACTTTATGGAACAGGTCCTAGAGGAGATGACTTGGAAAGATGCCCTCTTTGATCTGCTGCTTGTCCACAGAGAGGATCTTGTGAGCAAAGTGGAGACTGGGACCATCTTGGCCACAGTGACCTCAAAGTGATCAAGTTAAAAATCTCTGTTAACAGGAGAAAAAGTACCAGCAAAACCTCAGCTCTGACCATGAGGAGAGCAGACTTCAGGTTACTCAGGGAATTAGGAAGGAAGGTCCCCTGGGAAAATGCTTTTGCAGATGCTGGGGGCCATCACTGCTGGTCACTTCTCAAACATCACCTCCTAAGGGCACAGGAGCAGCAATTCCCAAATGTTGGAAGTCAAGTAGGTGAGACAGAAGGCGACTTGGCCGAGCAGGGATCTTGTCTTGGAGATAAGGTAAAAAAGGAAGGTGTGTGCCCAGTGGAAGCAAGGTCAGGTGACAAAGGAAGAATTCAGCGATGCTGTTTGGCGCTGTAGTGAGAAAAACCAAGTTGTTGCCCATAACAAAGACACAAACCAACAGAGTGCCGGTTTATGCGGTGCTTTATTTAGGGCCCGGGAACCTGAGGACTAGCGTCCCAAGTCAGGATTCCGAAGACCCTCATTTTCAGTTCAGCTTTTATACCTTTACACAAACAAGTTTACGTGCAGTTTCTACATGAAAGCAGTTGCACTTAGTTACACACACAAACTCATATTTCATACTGATAACAATTGGTAATCATCTACTTTTAATCATAAATCTGTTTAAGTTGTCTTACCCCATAGAAACCCCATAGAAACTGTTCAGCAGACCCTTACTATATCTAAGGTAACAAATCGTTATATACATGCTTGGCTAAATCCTTTGATTATTGTTCCTACCTCTTCAGTACATTCCATTCTCACGAACAAGGTTGCTAACCTACTACTTTGGAGTACTGCTCTCTAGGCCTACTCTCCTACTAAGCCTTAACCATTCTACTACTAAATTTGAATTATTCTGCAACAAAGTGGCCAAAGCTCCCCTCCCCTTCAAACCACCAGGAACCCACTCACTCCCCCTGCACTCGCCACCCCTTGCACAACTCCCAGAAGGACTCCTGCCAAAGCCAAGGCCTGCAGGGCACACACACACAGGGCCTTGCCTGGGGCTGGCACACAGGGAGCTGACACTGCTTTGGGGCAGTGGGGATGGGAGCCTCAGGGATGTGGTCCTGCAAAGACAGGGGACCAGGCAGCTGGGGCTGTCCCTGCAGGGTCAGAACCCCCTCTCTGGGACAGCCTTTCTACCCCGGCCTTGGGCTGGTCCAGCCTCCTCCCTCTGCACACTCCCCCACAGCACAGGCCTCACTGCAGAGCTCCCCATGGGAACACCACCTTTGTGAGCTCCTGAATGATCCTCTCTGCCAGGAGTGGCCCCTGGCAACCAAAGAACCAAAGCCCCACCCCCCCCCTGCAACCCCACCCGTGTGCAATGGGCCTGCAGGATTTCCCTTGACAAAGCACCCCCTCCAAACTTTTACCAGATAGAAAATGGGGGGACACCACACAGGGATGCTTTTAGGAAATAAGTACAAGCTTATCTTGACTACTGGGAGGGGTGTATTTTATTTTTAGTGTTCTGAGTTATCCATTTGGGGAATGGATGTCCTAAAGGTACTGTTGTGTTCCATTTGGAGGAAGTATTTTTCAAAGAAATCCAGGTTGCATGCATGATAAAGAGGAAGCTGTCAAGCCTTTGACCCACTTCTAGAAAGTTGTGAAAAAACAGCTACCAAACCAGGACAGCACCTCCAGGACCCTGAATTTCTGTTCCCTCTTTCCGTTTCCCTTTCCTTCAAAAATTCCAGGTATTGGGAAACACATAAATAACCAGGAGACAGAGGAACTAACTAAAAAAATAAACTTTTATTTGAATAAAAGGGAGCGGTCACTGAAAAAATCTCAGTGAGATCCATCAGCTCAGTGGAGGCATCAACTTCTTTTATCCCCTTTGCCCCGAGCACTGGTCTCTCCCCGTTTCTCCATGGGCTGAGATACTCAGGGGTTACAGGCTTCCCGACACACCTCCTGTATGTCGCCCGTTATGGGCTTATTGGGTGGCTCTGAAGGTCACTGACATGGTTCAAGACAGTGGCCACAGCACTTCAGACTGCAGGACATGGTCACAGGATCCTTCTGTGCTGCTGGTTGGTGCCCCTGTCTCAGGGCAAACTGTGCCTCTGTGACTGACAACTGAGCAACCGGGAACTTGTCACTTCTTCCAGTGAACTGTGACTGCACTACAAACTCTGCAGGAACACCGACTGTTCCTAATAGGGGGGAGGGAGGAGGGCTGGGCTCATGAGCACCGGGCACTGCTGCTACAGAGACCCAGGGCTTGCAGGGGGGCAGGAACTGCTGCTGGGACACCAGTGCTCCCTGCTCAGGGGCAGGAGGAGGGAACCCTCTCAGCAGGGACAGCCCCACTGTCTCTGAACCCCTTTGCATCGTGGTGGGTGTGAGAGTCCCTCTGTGAGGGTGACTCAGGTGACACCATAGAAGAGGGAGGAGCAGGGTAACCCCACTTCCAGCAGCTGCCTGAGGGCAGCATTCAGGCAGCAGGAGGATGTTGGGGTGGCGTGGGACAGGAGACTCCTAAAATGCATACACAGCTCCAACTCCCTCTCAAAACCATGGGCATGGTTTTGAGCTGCCCCTACCCAAAAAGATACAGAGTAAAAGTTGAGGTGCCTTAGGTGATCTGACTTAATTAAAATGCTGCAAAAGCTGAACTAAAGGCTACAAAACACAATCTACTTGGTTGAAAAAGTGCATGAAGCACGCTACAGGAGTCAAGCCGCTTTAAGTGAAAACCTGCTGACCTCCAGCAGGTTTTTTAAACCATGTATTTTTTAAAAAAACATGTTTTTTAAAACACTTAGGATGATCTATTTTTAGCAAGAAAGAGGGTCCTTCAATATAAAAAGTGTTACAGACAAATGACCTTAATTAAACATGTCCCTTTTATAGAAAAGCACTGTTACACAGCAAGGTCTTATCCTCCCAAAGGTAAAGACTGGTGAAGCAGCCAATGGGTTTTTAGACCTCACCTAGTCTTTAATTAAACCCTTTTACACATTTCATACCAGCTACCAGGCTATTTATGGGGTGCCCAGTGTGGCATCTCGCTGCTGCTGCGGCTGGGGGAGCTACTGCTTCCCTGTTCCTCTGTTCCTCTGCCCCTCTACTTGCCAGTTTGCTCACCTGACATTGTGGTCCTACAAGCTCCTGTGCCTGCTTGGGTGCTGTAGGTTGTGGCAGCCAACACCACTGACCTTGACCCAAAGAATCCAAAGCCTTGTCACATTCCTACTGTGCTTTACTTCCCATGGAAGGGAACTGCCTCTTGGGGGAGTTGGCACCAAAATCCTGCTCTTGAGACAGGTGCAGGGACACCTGCAGAGGCTTTAAGGGGCTGGGCTGGATGGTGTGCAGGGGTCGGTGGCAGCAGTGGCATTTCCTCATGGTGGCCTTGGCATGACAAAAAGGGTCAAGGAGCCACATGTGTCCCCGTAGGTCCCAACACTGCCCAGACTTAGAGTTAGGGGTTAGGGTTAGGGTTAGTTAGTTAGGGTTAGGGTTAGGGTTAGTTAGGGTTAGGGTTTAGGGTTAGGGTTAGGGTTCGTTCTGGGGTTCATTTTAGGGTTTGTTTTAGGGTTTAGGGTTCGTTTTAGGGTTCGTTTTAGGGTTAGGGTTAGGGTTCGTTCTGGGGTTCGTTTTGGGGTTTCGGGTTCGTTTTGGGGCTCGTTTTAGGGTTAGGGTTAGGGTTCGGTCTGGGGTTCGTTTTAGGGTTGGTTTTGGGGTTTCGGGTTCGTTTCGGGGCTCGTTTTAGGGTTAGGGTTAGGGTTCGTTCTGGGGTTCGTTTTAGGGTTTGTTTTGGGGTTTCAGGTTCGTTTTAGGGTTTGTTTTAGGGTTCGTTTTAGGGTTTGTTTTAGGGTTTGTTTTAGGGTTTGTTTTAGGGTTCGGGTTCGGGTTCGGGTTCGGGTTCGGGTTCGGGTTCGGGTTCGGGTTCGGGTTCGGGTTCGGGTTCGGGTTCGGGTTTAGGGTTAGGGTTAGGGTTAGGGTTAGGGTTAGGGTTAGGGTTAGGGTTAGGGTTAGGGTTAGGGTTAGGGTTAGGGTTAGGGTTAGGGTTAGGGTTAGGGTTAGGGTTAGGGTTAGGGTTAGGGTTAGGGTTAGGGTTAGGGTTAGGGTTAGGGTTAGGGTTAGGGTTAGGGTTAGGGTTAGGGTTAGGGGTTAGGGTTAGGGGTTAGGGTTAGGGTTAGGGTTAGGGTTAGGGTTAGGGTTAGGGTTAGGGTTAGGGTTAGGGTTAGGGTTAGGGTTAGGGTTAGGGTTAGGGTTAGGGTTAGGGTTAGGGTTAGGGTTAGGGTTAGGGTTAGGGTTAGGGTTAGGGTTAGGGTTAGGGTTAGGGTTTAGGGTTAGGGTTAGGGTTAGGGTTAGGGTTAGGGTTAGGGTTAGGGTTAGGGTTAGGGTTAGGGTTAGGGTTAGGGTTAGGGTTAGGGTTAGGGTTAGGGTTAGGGTTAGGGTTAGGGTTAGGGTTAGGGTTAGGGTTAGGGTTAGGGTTAGGGTTAGGGTTAGGGTTAGGGTTAGGGTTAGGGTTAGGGTCTAGAATTAGGCATAGTGTCCCTCAATGCTCGATTTAAGAATCTCGGTTAAGCCCAGTCCAGAGATGCAGCGGTGCCCAATAAGCCCCTCTTGGGCTATAAGCCCAATTCACTGCCCACCGCTGTAAGAATCTTTTGCTTTTTCTCTTGGGTGTCTGCTTTTGCTGTTGCTGTTCTGTCGCATCTCTGGCAGCATACCTACCGCCGTCCGGTATGTGCTCTGGTTATATAGCGAACTGGCGCCGCCCACTGGGCGGAGTCAAGGCGCTGATTGGTCCCCGTCACTGAGTCCGCCTACTGGGCGGACTCAGCGCTGATTGGTCCACCACTAGCTGCATGCTATGCACAAGCCCTGTTCCCTTACCCTAACCTTAAAAGAGGGGCTGCAAGCTATGCGCAGACCCTTTTCCCTGACCCTAACCCTAAAAAAGAGACTGCGAGCTATGCGCAAACCCTTTTCCCTGACCCTAACCCTAAAAAAGAGACTGCGAGCTATGTGCAAACCCTGTTCCCTGACCCTAACCCTAAAAAGAGACTGCGAGTTATGCTCAAACCCTGTTCCCTGACCCTAACCCTAAAAAAGAGACTGCGAGCTATGGTCAAACCCTGTTCCCTGACCCTAACCCTAAAAAAGTTTCAGGGTTTAGGGTTTCGGGTTCGTTTTGGGGCTCGTTTTAGGGTTAGGGTTAGGGTTCGGTCTGGGGTTCGTTTTGGGGTTTCGGGTTCGTTTTGGGGCTCGTTTTAGGGTTAGGGTTAGGGTTCGGTCTGGGGTTCGTTTTGGGGTTTCGGGTTCGTTTTGGGGCTCGTTTTAGGGTTAGGGTTAGGGTTCGGTCTGGGGTTCGTTTTGGGGTTTTGGGTTCGTTTTGGGGCTCGTTTTAGGGTTAGGGTTAGGGTTCGGTCTGGGGTTCGCTTTGGGGTTTCGGGTTCGTTTTGGGGCTCGTTTTAGGGTTAGGGTTAGGGTTCGGTCTGGGGTTCGTTTTAGGGTTCGTTTTGGGGTTTCGGGTTCGTTTTGGGGCTCGTTTTAGGGTTA
>NW_022476541.1:0-44862 GCF_009829145.1 Chiroxiphia lanceolata
TTTGGGTTGTTTTTTGGGGAGATTTGGGTGAGTTTTGTGTGATTTTTTTGGGGGTGATTTCGGTGAGTTTGGTCATTTTTGGGGGAGATTTGGGTCAGTTTTGGATCATGTTTTGGAGAGATTTGGGTGAGTTCTGGGTCTTTTTATGGGGTGATCTGTTAGAGTTTCTGGTCATTTTTTGGGGAGATTTGGGTGAATTTCTGGTCCTATTCTTGGGTGATTTGGGTGAGTTCTGGGTCATTTTCTTGGGTCATTTTGGGTCAGTTTCTGGTCACTTTTTGGGGAGATTTGGGTCATTTCTGGTCATTTCTTGGGATGATTTCTGTGAGTTTTGGGTAATTTTTTGGGGAGCTTTCTGTGAGTTTCTGGTCATTTTTGGGGGTGATTTTGTGTCGGTTTCTGGTCATTTTTTTGTGGTGATTTGGTTGAGTTTCTGGTCTTTTTTTGAGTCAGTTTTTGGGGCATTTTTTGGGGTGATTTGACTGAGGTTGTGGTCCTTTTTGGGGAAGATTTGGGTGAATTTGGGGGCATTTTTTTAGGTAATTGGGATCAGTTTCTGATCCTTTTTTGGGGATAGTTGGGACAGTTTGGGGTCATTTTTTGGGGTGATTTGGGTGAGTTTCTGGTCCTTTTTTGGGGAGATTTGGGTGAGTTTCTGGTCCTTTTTTGGGGAGATCTGGGTCAGTTTCTGGTCATTTTTTTGGGTGATTTGGGTGAGTTTTAGGTCAGTTTTTGGGGTGATTTGTGTCAATTTCTGGCCATTTGTCAAGGAGATGTGGGGCAGTTTCTGGTCATTTTTTAAGGTGATTTGGGTGAGTTTCTGGTCATTTTTTGGGGAGATTTTGGTGAGTTCTGGGTCATTTTTTGGGGAGATTTTGGTGAGTTCTGGGTCATTTTTTGGGGAGGTTTGAGTCAGTTTTGGACCATTTTCTGGGGAGATTTGGGTGAGTTTGGGGTCACTTTTGGGGGATATTTGGGTCAGTTTGTGGTCATTTTTTGTTGAGGTTTGTGTCAGTTTCTGGTCAATTTTTGAGGTGATTTTGGTCAGTTTTTGGGGCATTTTTTAGGGAGATCTGTGTGAGTTTCTGGTCATTTTTTAGGGTGATTTGGGTCAGTTTCTGGTCACTTTTTGGGGTGATTTGGGTGAGTTTCTGGTCCGTTTTTGGGGAGATTTGGGTCAGTTTCTGGTCCTTTTTTGGGGTGATTTGGGTCAGTTTCTGGTCCTTTTTGGGGGAGATTTTGGTCAGGTTTTGGGTCAGTTTTTGGGCAGATTTGAGTCAGTTTCTGGCCATTTTTGGGGTGATTTGGGTCAATTTGCGGTCATTTTTTGGGGAGATCTGGGTCAGTTTCTGGTCATTTTTTGGGCGATTTGGGTGAGTTTTAGGTCAGTTTTTGGGGTGATTTGTGTCAATTTCTGGCCATTTGTTGAGGAGATGTGGGGCACTTTCTGGTCATTTTTTTAGGTGATTTGGGTCAGTTTCTGGTCATTTTTTTGGGGTGATTTGAGTCAGTTTCTGGTCATTTTTGGGGAGATTTTGGTGAGTTCTGCGTCCTTTTTTGGGGAGATTTCGGTGAGTTCTGGGTCATTTTCTGGGGATATTTGGGTCAGTTTGTGGTCATTTTTGGTTGAGGCTTGTGTCAGTTTCTGGTCAATTTTTGAGGTGATTTTGGTCAGTTTTTGGGGCATTTTTTTAGGGAGATCTGTGTGAGTTTCTGGTCATTTTTTAGGGTGATTTGTGTGAGTTTCTGGTCCTTTTTGAGGAGATTTGAGGCAGTTTGGGTCATTTTTTTGGGTGATTTGGGTAAGGTTTTGGGTCATTTTTTGGGGTGATTTGGGAGAGCTTCTGGTCCTTTTTTGGGGTGATTTGGGTCAGTTTGGGGTCATTTTTTAGGTAATTTGGATGAGTTTCTGGTCATTTTTTGGGGTGATTTTGTTCAGTTTGGGGTCATTTTTGGGGAGATTTTTGGTGAATTTTGGGTCATTTTTTGGGGTGATTTGAGTCAGTTTCTGGTCATTTTTCGGGGTGATTTGAGTCAGTTTCTGGTCATTTTTTGAGGTTCTTTGGGTCAGTTGCTGATCATTTTTGGGGAGATTTGGGTGAGTTTTGGGTTGTTTTTTGGGGAGATTTTGGTGAGTTTTGTGTGATTTTTTTGGGGGTGATTTCGGTGAGTTTGGTCATTTTTGGGGGAGATTTGGGTCAGTTTTGGATCATGTTTTGGAGAGATTTGGGTGAGTTCTGGGTCTTTTTATGGGGTGATCTGTTAGAGTTTCTGGTCATTTTTTGGGGAGATTTGGGTGAATTTCTGGTGCTATTCTTGGGTGATTTGGGTGAGTTCTGGGTCATTTTCTTGGGTCATTTTGGGTCAGTTTCTGGTCACTTTTTGGGGAGATTTGGCTCAGTTTCTGGTCATTTCTTGGGATGATTTCTGTGAGTTTTGGGTAATTTTTTGGGGAGCTTTCTGTGAGTTTCTGGTCATTTTTGGGGGTGATTTTGTGTCGGTTTCTGGTCATTTTTTTGTGGTGATTTGGTTGAGTTTCTGGTCTTTTTTTGAGTCAGTTTTTGAGGCATTTTTTGGGGTGATTTGGCTGAGGTTGTGGTCCTTTTTGGGGAAGATTTGGGTGAATTTGGGGGCATTTTTTTAGGTAATTGGGATCAGTTTCTGATCCTTTTTTGGGGATAGTTGGGACAATTTTGGGTCATTTTTTGGGGTGATTTGGGTGAGTTTCTGGTCCTTTTTGGGGAGATTTGGGTGAGTTTCTGGTCCTTTTTTGGGGAGATCTGGGTCAGTTTCTGGTCTTTTTTTTGGGTGATTTGGGTGAGTTTTAGGTCAGTTTTTGGGGTGATTTGTGTCAATTTCTGGCCATTTGTCAAGGAGATGTGGGGCAGTTTCTGGTCATTTTTTAAGGTGATTTGGGTGAGTTTCTGGTCATTTTTTGGGGAGATTTTGGTGAGTTCTGGGTCATTTTTTGGGGAGATTTTGGTGAGTTCTGGGTCATTTTTTGGGGAGGTTTGAGTCAGTTTTGGACCATTTTCTGGGGAGATTTGGGTGAGTTTGGGGTCACTTTTGGGGGATATTTGGGTCAGTTTGTGGTCATTTTTTGTTGAGGTTTGTGTCAGTTTCTGGTCAATTTTTGAGGTGATTTTGGTCAGTTTTTGGGGCATTTTTTAGGGAGATCTGTGTGAGTTTCTGGTCATTTTTTAGGGTGATTTGGGTCAGTTTCTGGTCATTTTTTGGGGTGATTTGGGTGAGTTTCTGGTCCGTTTTTGGGGAGATTTGGGTCAGTTTCTGGTCCTTTTTTGGGGTGATTTGGGTCAGTTTCTGGTCATTTTTGGGGGAGATTTTGGTCAGTTTTTGGGTCAGTTTTTGGGCAGATTTGAATTAGTTTCTGGCCATTTTTTGGGGTGATTTGGGTCAATTTGCGGTCATTTTTTGGGGAGATCTGGGTCAGTTTCTGGTCATTTTTTGGGCGATTTGGGTGAGTTTTAGGTCAGTTTTTGGGGTGATTTGTGTCAATTTCTGGCCATTTGTTGAGGAGATGTGGGGCACTTTCTGGTCATTTTTTTAGGTGATTTGGGTCAGTTTCTGGTCATTTTTTTGGGGTGATTTGAGTCAGTTTCTGGTCATTTTTTGGGGAGATTTTGGTGAGTTCTGGGTCATTTTCTGGGGATATTTGGGTCAGTTTGTGGTCATTTTTGGTTGAGGCTTGTGTCAGTTTCTGGTCAATTTTTGAGGTGATTTTGGTCAGTTTTTGGGGCATTTTTTTAGGGAGATCTGTGTGAGTTTCTGGTCATTTTTTAGGGTGATTTGTGTGAGTTTCTGGTCCTTTTTTGAGGAGATTTGAGGCAGTTTTGGGTCATTTTTTTGGGTGATTTGGGTAAGGTTTTGGGTCATTTTTTGGGGTGATTTGGGAGAGCTTCTGGTCCATTTTTGGGGTGATTTGGGTCAGTTTGGGGTCATTTTTTTAGGTAATTTGGATGAGTTTCTGGTCATTTTTTGGGGTGATTTTGTTCAGGTTTGGGGTCATTTTTTGGGGAGATTTTTGGTGAATTTTGGGTCATTTTTTGGGGTGATTTGAGTCAGTTTCTGGTCATTTTTCGGGGTGATTTGAGTCAGTTTCTGGTCATTTTTTGAGGTTCTTTGGGTCAGTTGCTGATCATTTTTGGGGAGATTTGGGTGAGTTTTGGGTTATTTTTTGGGGAGATTTTGGTGAGTTTTGTGTGATTTTTTTGGGGGTGATTTCGGTGAGTTTGGTCATTTTTGGGGGAGATTTGGGTCAGTTTTGGATCATGTTTTGGAGAGATTTGGGTGAGTTCTGGGTCTTTTTATGGGGTGATCTGTTAGAGTTTCTGGTCATTTTTTGGGGAGATTTGGGTGAATTTCTGGTCCTATTCTTGGGTGATTTGGGTGAGTTCTGGGTCATTTTCTTGGGTCATTTTGGGTCAGTTTCTGGTCACTTTTTGGGGAGATTTGGCTCAGTTTCTGGTCATTTCTTGGGATGATTTCTGTGAGTTTTGGGTAATTTTTTGGGGAGCTTTCTGTGAGTTTCTGGTCACTTTTGGGGGATATTTGGGTCAGTTTCTGGTCATTTTTTTGTGGTGATTTGGTTGAGTTTCTGGTCTTTTTTTGAGTCAGTTTTTGAGGCATTTTTTGGGGTGATTTGGCTGAGGTTGTGGTCCTTTTTGGGGAAGATTTGGGTGAATTTGGGGGCATTTTTTTAGGTAATTGGGATCAGTTTCTGATCCTTTTTTGGGGATAGTTGGGACAATTTTGGGTCATTTTTGGGGTGATTGGGTGAGTTTCTGGTCCTTTTTTGGGGAGATTTGGGTGAGTTTCTGGTCCTTTTTTGGGGAGATCTGGGTCAGTTTCTGGTCTTTTTTTTGGGTGATTTGGGTGAGTTTTAGGTCAGTTTTTGGGGTGATTTGTGTCAATTTCTGGCCATTTGTCAAGGAGATGTGGGGCAGTTTCTGGTCATTTTTTAAGGTGATTTGGGTGAGTTTCTGGTCATTTTTTGGGGAGATTTTGGTGAGTTCTGGGTCATTTTTTGGGGAGATTTTGGTGAGTTCTGGGTCATTTTTTGGGGAGGTTTGAGTCAGTTTTGGACCGTTTTCTGGGGAGATTTGGGTGAGTTTGGGGTCATTTTCTGGGGATATTTGGGTCTGTTTGTGGTCATTTTTGGTTGAGGTTTGTGTCAGTTTCTGGTAATTTTTTGAGGTGATTTTGGTCAGTTTTTGGAGCATTTTTTAGGGAGATCTGTGTGAGTTTCTGGTCATTTTTTAGGGTGATTTGGGTCAGTTTCTGGTCACTTTTTGGGGTGATTTGGGTGAGTTTCTGGTCCGTTTTTGGGGAGATTTGGGTCAGTTTCTGGTCATTTTTTGGGGTGATTTGGGTCAGTTTCTGGTCCTTTTTGGGGGAGATTTTGGTCAGGTTTTGGGTCAGTTTTTGGGCAGATTTCAATCAGTTTCTGGCCATTTTTTGGGGTGATTTGGGTCAATTTGCGGTCATTTTTTGGGGAGATCTGGGTCAGTTTCTGGTCATTTTTTGGGCGATTTGGGTGAGTTTTAGGTCAGTTTTTGGGGTGATTTGTGTCAATTTCTGGCCATTTGTTGAGGAGATGTGGGGCACTTTCTGGTCATTTTTTTAGGTGATTTGGGTCAGTTTCTGGTCATTTTTTTGGGGTGATTTGAGTCAGTTTCTGGTCATTTTTTGGGGAGATTTTGGTGAGTTCTGCGTCCTTTTTTGGGGAGATTTCGGTGAGTTCTGGGTCATTTTCTGGGGATATTTGGGTCAGTTTGTGGTCATTTTTGGTTGAGGCTTGTGTCAGTTTCTGGTCAATTTTTGAGGTGATTTTGGTCAGTTTTTGGGGCATTTTTTTAGGGAGATCTGTGTGAGTTTCTGGTCATTTTTTAGGGTGATTTGTGTGAGTTTCTGGTCCTTTTTTGAGGAGATTTGAGGCAGTTTTGGGTCATTTTTTTGGGTGATTTGGGTAAGGTTTTGGGTCATTTTTTGGGGTGATTTGGGAGAGCTTCTGGTCCTTTTTTGGGGTGATTTGGGTCAGTTTGGGGTCATTTTTTTAGGTAATTTGGATGAGTTTCTGGTCATTTTTTGGGGTGATTTTGTTCAGTTTGGGGTCATTTTTTGGGGAGATTTTTGGTGAATTTTGGGTCATTTTTTGGGGTGATTTGAGTCAGTTTCTGGTCATTTTTCGGGGTGATTTGAGTCAGTTTCTGGTCATTTTTTGAGGTTCTTTGGGTCAGTTGCTGATCATTTTTGGGGAGATTTGGGTGAGTTTTGGGTTATTTTTTGGGGAGATTTTGGTGAGTTTTGTGTGATTTTTTTGGGGGTGATTTCGGTGAGTTTGGTCATTTTTGGGGGAGATTTGGGTCAGTTTTGGATCATGTTTTGGAGAGATTTGGGTGAGTTCTGGGTCTTTTTATGGGGTGATCTGTTAGAGTTTCTGGTCATTTTTTGGGGAGATTTGGGTGAATTTCTGGTCCTATTCTTGGGTGATTTGGGTGAGTTCTGGGTCATTTTCTTGGGTCATTTTGGGTCAGTTTCTGGTCACTTTTTGGGGAGATTTGGGTCAGTTTCTGGTCATTTTTTGGGATGATTTCTGTGAGTTTTGGGTAATTTTTTGGGGAGCTTTCTGTGAGTTTCTGGTCATTTTTTGGGGTGATTTTGTGTCGGTTTCTGGTCATTTTTTTGTGGTGATTTGGTTGAGTTTCTGATCTTTTTTTGAGTCAGTTTTTGAGGCATTTTTTGGGGTGATTTGGCTGAGGTTGTGGTCCTTTTTGGGGAAGATTTGGGTGAATTTGGGGGCATTTTTTTAGGTAATTGGGATCAGTTTCTGATCCTTTTTTGGGGATAGTTGGGACAATTTTGGGTCATTTTTTGGGGTGATTTGGGAGAGTTTCTGGTCCTTTTTTGGGGAGATCTGGGTCAGTTTCTGGTCTTTTTTTTGGGTGATTTGGGTGAGTTTTAGGTCAGTTTTTGGGGTGATTTGTGTCAATTTCTGGCCATTTGTCAAGGAGATGTGGGGCAGTTTCTGGTCATTTTTTAAGGTGATTTGGGTCACTTTCTGGTCATTTTTTGGGGAGATTTTGGTGAGTTCTGGGTCATTTTTTGGGGAGATTTTGGTGAGTTCTGGGTCATTTTTTGGGGAGGTTTGAGTCAGTTTTGGACCGTTTTCTGGGGAGATTTGGGTGAGTTTGGGGTCACTTTTGGGGGATATTTGGGTCAGTTTGTGGTCATTTTTTGTTGAGGTTTGTGTCAGTTTCTGGTCAATTTTTGAGGTGATTTTGGTCAGTTTTTGGGGCATTTTTTAGGGAGATCTGTGTGAGTTTCTGGTCATTTTTTAGGGTGATTTGGGTCAGTTTCTGGTCACTTTTTGGGGTGATTTGGGTGAGTTTCTGGTCCGTTTTTGGGGAGATTTGGGTCAGTTTCTGGTCCTTTTTGGGAGAGATTTTGGACAGTTTGGGGTCATTTTTTTAGGTAATTTGGATGAGTTTCTGGTCATTTTTTGGGGTGATTTTGTTCGGTTTGGGGTCATTTTTTGGGGAGATTTTTGGTGAATTTTGGGTCATTTTTTGGGGTGATTTGAGTCAGTTTCTGGTCATTTTTCGGGGTGATTTGAGTCAGTTTCTGGTCATTTTTTGAGGTTCTTTGGGTCAGTTGCTGATCATTTTTGGGGAGATTTGGGTGAGTTTTGGGTTGTTTTTTGGGGAGATTTTGGTGAGTTTTGTGTGATTTTTTTGGGGGTGATTTCGGTGAGTTTGGTCATTTTTGGGGGAGATTTGGGTCAGTTTTGGATCATGTTTTGGAGAGATTTGGGTGAGTTCTGGGTCTTTTTATGGGGTGATCTGTTAGAGTTTCTGGTCATTTTTTGGGGAGATTTGGGTGAATTTCTGGTGCTATTCTTGGGTGATTTGGGTGAGTTCTGGGTCATTTTCTTGGGTCATTTTGGGTCAGTTTCTGGTCACTTTTTGGGGAGATTTGGCTCAGTTTCTGGTCATTTCTTGGGATGATTTCTGTGAGTTTTGGGTAATTTTTTGGGGAGCTTTCTGTGAGTTTCTGGTCATTTTTGGGGGTGATTTTGTGTCGGTTTCTGGTCATTTTTTTGTGGTGATTTGGTTGAGTTTCTGGTCTTTTTTTGAGTCAGTTTTTGAGGCATTTTTTGGGGTGATTTGGCTGAGGTTGTGGTCCTTTTTGGGGAAGATTTGGGTGAATTTGGGGGCATTTTTTTAGGTAATTGGGATCAGTTTCTGATCCTTTTTTGGGGATAGTTGGGACAATTTTGGGTCATTTTTTGGGGTGATTTGGATGAGTTTCTGGTCCTTTTTTGGGGAGATTTGGGTGAGTTTCTGGTCCTTTTTTGGGGAGATCTGGGTCAGTTTCTGGTCTTTTTTTGGGTGATTTGGGTGAGTTTTAGGTCAGTTTTTGGGGTGATTTGTGTCAATTTCTGGCCATTTGTCAAGGAGATATGGGGCAGTTTCTGGTCATTTTTTAAGGTGATTTGGGTCACTTTCTGGTCATTTTTTGGGGAGATTTTGGTGAGTTCTGGGTCATTTTTTGGGGAGATTTTGGTGAGTTCTGGGTCATTTTTTGGGGAGGTTTGAGTCAGTTTTGGACCGTTTTCTGGGGAGATTTGGGTGAGTTTGGGGTCACTTTTGGGGGATATTTGGGTCAGTTTGTGGTCATTTTTTGTTGAGGTTTGTGTCAGTTTCTGGTCAATTTTTGAGGTGATTTTGGTCAGTTTTTGGGGCATTTTTTAGGGAGATCTGTGTGAGTTTCTGGTCATTTTTTAGGGTGATTTGGGTCAGTTTCTGGTCACTTTTTGGGGTGATTTGGGTGAGTTTCTGGTCCGTTTTTGGGGAGATTTGGGTCAGTTTCTGGTCCTTTTTTGGGGTGATTTGGGTCAGTTTCTGGTCCTTTTTGGGGGAGATTTTGGTCAGGTTTTGGGTCAGTTTTTGGGCAGATTTCAATCAGTTTCTGGCCATTTTTTGGGGTGATTTGGGTCAATTTGCGGTCATTTTTTGGGGAGATCTGGGTCAGTTTCTGGTCATTTTTTGGGCGATTTGGGTGAGTTTTAGGTCAGTTTTTGGGGTGATTTGTGTCAATTTCTGGCCATTTGTTGAGGAGATGTGGGGCACTTTCTGGTCATTTTTTTAGGTGATTTGGGTCAGTTTCTGGTCATTTTTTTGGGGTGATTTGAGTCAGTTTCTGGTCATTTTTTGGCGAGATTTTGGTGAGTTCTGCGTCCTTTTTTGGGGAGATTTCGGTGAGTTCTGGGTCATTTTCTGGGGATATTTGGGTCAGTTTGTGGTCATTTTTGGTTGAGGCTTGTGTCAGTTTCTGGTCAATTTTTGAGGTGATTTTGGTCAGTTTTTGGGGCATTTTTTTAGGGAGATCTGTGTGAGTTTCTGGTCATTTTTTAGGGTGATTTGTGTGAGTTTCTGGTCCTTTTTTGAGGAGATTTGAGGCAGTTTGGGTCATTTTTTTGGGTGATTTGGGTAAGGTTTTGGGTCATTTTTTGGGGTGATTTGGGAGAGCTTCTGGTCCTTTTTTGGGGTGATTTGGGTCAGTTTGGGGTCATTTTTTTAGGTAATTTGGATGAGTTTCTGGTCATTTTTTGGGGTGATTTTGTTCAGTTTGGGGTCATTTTTGGGGAGATTTTTGGTGAATTTTGGGTCATTTTTTGGGGTGATTTGAGTCAGTTTCTGGTCATTTTTCGGGGTGATTTGAGTCAGTTTCTGGTCATTTTTTGAGGTTCTTTGGGTCAGTTGCTGATCATTTTTGGGGAGATTTGGGTGAGTTTTGGGTTATTTTTTGGGGAGATTTTGGTGAGTTTTGTGTGATTTTTTTGGGGGTGATTTCGGTGAGTTTGGTCATTTTTGGGGGAGATTTGGGTCAGTTTTGGATCATGTTTTGGAGAGATTTGGGTGAGTTCTGGGTCTTTTTATGGGGTGATCTGTTAGAGTTTCTGGTCATTTTTTGGGGAGATTTGGGTGAATTTCTGGTCCTATTCTTGGGTGATTTGGGTGAGTTCTGGGTCATTTTCTTGGGTAATTTTGGGTCAGTTTCTGGTCACTTTTTGGGGAGATTTGGCTCAGTTTCTGGTCATTTTTTGGGATGATTTCTGTGAGTTTTGGGTAATTTTTTGGGGAGCTTTCTGTGAGTTTCTGGTCATTTTTGGGGGTGATTTTGTGTCGGTTTCTGGTCATTTTTTTGTGGTGATTTGGTTGAGTTTCTGGTCTTTTTTTGAGTCAGTTTTTGAGGCATTTTTTGGGGTGATTTGGCTGAGGTTGTGGTCCTTTTTGGGGAAGATTTGGGTGAATTTGGGGGCATTTTTTTAGGTAATTGGGATCAGTTTCTGATCCTTTTTTGGGGATAGTTGGGACAATTTTGGGTCATTTTTTGGGGTGATTTGGGAGAGTTTCTGGTCCTTTTTTGGGGAGATTTGGGTGAGTTTCTGGTCCTTTTTTGGGGAGATTTGGGTGAGTTTCTGGTCCTTTTTTGGGGAGATCTGGGTCAGTTTCTGGTCTTTTTTTTGGGTGATTTGGGTGAGTTTTAGGTCAGTTTTTGGGGTGATTTGTGTCAATTTCTGGCCATTTGTTGAGGAGATGTGGGGCACTTTCTGGTCATTTTTTTAGGTGATTTGGGTCAGTTTCTGGTCATTTTTTTGGGGTGATTTGAGTCAGTTTCTGGTCATTTTTTGGGGAGATTTTGGTGAGTTCTGCGTCCTTTTTTGGGGAGATTTCGGTGAGTTCTGGGTCATTTTCTGGGGATATTTGGGTCAGTTTGTGGTCATTTTTGGTTGAGGCTTGTGTCAGTTTCTGGTCAATTTTTGAGGTGATTTTGGTCAGTTTTTGGGGCATTTTTTAGGGAGATCTGTGTGAGTTTCTGGTCATTTTTTAGGGTGATTTGGGTCAGTTTCTGGTCCTTTTTTGAGGTAATTTGGGTCAGTTTCAGGTCATTTTTTGGCGAGATTTGGTTGAGTTTTTGGTCATTTTTTGAGGAGATTTGAGTCAGTTTTTGGGGCAGTTTTTGGGGTGATTTGGGTCAGTTTCTGGTCATTTTCTGGTCATTTTTGGGGGAGATTTTTGATGAATTTCTGGTCATTTTTTGGGGTGATTTGGGTCAGTTTCTGGTCATTTTTTGGGGAGATTTGGGTCAGTTTCTGGTCAGCTTTTGGGATGATTTGGGTCAGTTTTTGGGGTCAGTTTTGGGTCAGTTTTTGGGGCGATTTGGGTGGGTTTTGGTCAATTTTTGGGGAGCACTGGGTGTTACTGGGGGTTGGTGGGGAGCACTGGGTGTTACTGGGGTGCACTGGGAGAGGAGAATAAAAAATAAACGAAATAAAAAAGGAAACATAAAATACAAAAGAAAAATTAAAAAAAAAATTAAAAGCAAAAAAAGTAAAAAGGAAATAAAATGAAAATGAAATAAAAGAGGAAAAAAAACCCCAAAAACAAACCCCTTCTTGGGCACCCCGTTTCCTTTCCCCCCCCTCCGAAGCGTAAATTGCGGGGTCACCCCTAAAATGGGAGAAGGGGACCCCAAAATGTGGGTGGGGAAACCCCAGGGAGCCGAAAAAGCGGAGGGGGAGCGGCAGTAAGAAAGCGAAGCCGGGCGGTCGGGCGGCGGGGCAGCCAAGGTGGCGGCGGCGGCGCCTGCGCAGTCGTTGGCAAGACGGCGTCGATCACGTGGTAAGTAAGGGCGGCCAGGCGCGGGACCGGCGACGCATGCGCAGCGGCTGTCGTGCCGGTGCAGCGCTCCCGGCTCGAGTTAAGGGCCGGTTCCGGCGGCACGGCGGGACTCGCGGTCTCCCGTCTCTCCCGGGGGGTGTGCGGGGGGGAATAACATGAAGATTTTCAGGGGCGAAAGCGCAGAAATCAGCGAGGGACGCTAATTTGGGTAAAGTCGGTCGCCGGAATTCGAGAGCGACCGGAAGTCCTCCAAGGCCCCGGCCCGGAAGTCCGCCAAGCCCACAGTAAAGATGGCGTTGCCAGGACCGGAATTTAGCCGAGACCACACTAAAGATGGCGGCCCCGGTCCGGAAGTTCGCCCCAGGCCACACTCAAGATGGCGCCGCCAGGACGGCAACTTAGCCGAGAGTGCACTCAAGACGGCGGCTAGAGGACCCCTTGCCTCAGAGAGGCGTCTATCTTGTTGCCTGACCTCCGCCGCGACCCGGACCCCCGCCCCGCGCCCGCAGCGCCGTCTCGCCGCGCCGCTTCCCGCTGTGGGGACAGGGCGGGGCGCTCGGCGGCGCCGGGCGCGGGCGGCACGTTCGTGGGCGGCGGCAGGCACCGGCACGGGCAGCCCCCTCTCGGCGCGGCGGCGCGCGCAGTCCGCGCGAGGACCCCCCCAGGCGCGGCCCCGCCCCGTTCCGCTCCGCTCCCTCCCGCTCCCGCTCCCGCTCCCGCTCCCGCTCCCGCTCCCGCTCCCGCTCCCGCCCCCGCCCCGCTCGGTCCCGCCGTGCCCTGGAGATGCTCTCGGGGCTGCGCCGCCGCTTCTTCCCCCCGGAAGCGACCCACGGCGGCAGATCCGACCGAGATCGTCCCCGGGGTAAGCGGCGGGGGCGCGGCGGGGGCGCGGCCGCTCTTCGGCCTCTCCCGCGGCCAGCGGGGACCGCGGGCAGGGGAAGCGACAGGCAAGTTTCTCGCCTCTGCGGAGAAACTCGCACCTGCGTGCCGCCGCAGGGCCGGGTTCGGGTGTGCCCTGGCATTGCACGCACCCCCCCCCCGCGGGGCGGGGTCTGCGCTGCCTCGGGGACCCTGTCTGTGCTGCCGGGAGAGAGAAATCCTTTGGGAAGCCGGGGTGGAAACAGCAACTCTGTGAATTGCTCAGCTTTTCCTAGGCGAGGGCGGGTTTTAGAGAAGAAAGGCCCGTCCTCGCGAAAGGCGCCGCGGGTCTCGCCAAGGGCGGGGGGGGGCGCGCGGCCGCAGTGGCGCGCGCGGCTGCAGTGCCGCTCCCGGCCGTGTCCGCCAGGCGGCGACTGTGAGGCAGGGCCCGGCGCTCGGGGCGGGCTCGCAAGCGGCGCCCGGGGGAAAGCGGCAGTGGTTTGGCCCTGCCGGGCTTCTCCGAGCTTAAAGCCGGAGTCGGAGGCGTCGAGGGAGCGTGTCCCTGCTGAGTTCAGCGGGCGTTCGGTGAATTTGCCGGGGGCAATCTAGTCAGAAGAGGCCCCCGTGCTTCACTAATTTTCCCTTTTTGTCCTTCGGGGTGACTTCTTACCAGGGATGTTATTCTTGACCCCCCGGGGCAAAGGGAGGTGTTCACCTGGGCAGCGTCAGGAGCCACCCTAACTGAGGCCCTGGCAGGTGAGTGCTTTTTGTGCGACTGGACGGCGAAGCCGTCCGTGGGAATGACCTGGCTGTTGGTCAGTGCAGTCCTAATTCAAGTGGCTCTTACTCCGTGTTCCCAGGCTCCCTCTTTTCCTTCGCTCGCCGTGGCCGTGCCGGACGCCTCTGGCAGGACTGACCCCGTGGCTTTAAGGTCCGGCGTGCCGTGTGCCTGCGGGTAAGAAAAGCTGGGAGTGCAGTCCCTCCGCTTTGATTGCTGTGTCTCCTTGGCAGTGATTTGGGAGGGGAATCCCAGAGCGATTTGCTTTGAAGGGGACCTTCAAAGGCCACCCTGTCTTCCGTGGGCAGGGACACCTTCCACTGTCCCCGATTGCTCCCAGTCCCGTCCAGCCTGGCCTGGAACGCTTCCGGGGATGGGGCAGGCTCAGCTTCCCTGTGCAGCGTGCTCCGATATTTCTCCACTGGCATCAGGAAAAGTCTTGTCAGCGTGTTTTGTTGGACGATGGTAAGCGGGACCTGGGGTGAAAATGACATTCTGTTAGGTGCAGAGGGAAATAATTCTCCTTTGAAGTCCAATGTAATTCAGTTTTGCACGAGTCTCGTCTGCCTTATGCTCGAATTGCTTTCTATTCTAGGCAGTTGTTTTAAATTCAACTTTTATTTTGTGTCTCCCCCCCCGCCCCCCCAGTATCCTGTACGAGACAAAGCTGCCTTTCCTCGTGGGAATGGACTGGCCGGGCTTTGGCAATCTGGCCCCTCGAAAGACTGAAGTGACCTCTTCCAACAGGGGAAGGCTCTCTGGCGAGCGGGGCCAGGAAGAACTGGAGTTTGTGGAGAACAAAAGCTGGAAGCGTGCCCCTGAAAATCCCCCCCCACTGCTGGCGGTCAGTGGGCTGACTGGCACGGCCCGGTGGCCTTGGCCAGGAGCGGTCCTGCGGGAAGCGCCTTTGCCCGGGCTGTCCTTTGAATTTCCACTGGGTGCTTGGCAGAGCCCCTCTGGGGGAGCCCCAGTGCCCGGCAGGAGCGGAGCGGGCTCCCAGGGAGGGGTTCACCTGCTCAGCCTCAGGAACCGTCCCACCTGAGGCCTGGCTGGGGGCTTTTTGGCCGCCTGGCCGGCGAAGCTGTCTGTGGGAACGACCTGGCCATGGCTCAGGGTGCTCCTAAGGACAGGGGCTTGAAAAAGTGTCCTAATTCAAGTGGGGCAGTTTGGGGTCATTTTTTGGGGTGATTTGGGTCAGTTTTGGGGTCAGTTTTTGGGGAGATTTGAATCATTTTCTTGCCTTTTTTTGGGGTGATTTGGGTCAATATGGGGTCATTTTTAGGGTGATTTGTGTGAGTTTCTGGTCATTTTTTTGGAGGAGATTTGGGGCAGTTTGCGGACATTTTTTGAGGAGATCTGGGTCAGTTTCTGGTCATTTTTTTGGAGGAGATTTGGGGCAGTTTCTGGTCATTTTTTAGGGTGATTTGGGTCAGTTTCTGGTCATTTTTTTGGGGTGATTCGAGTCAGTTTCTGGTCATTTTTTGGGGAGATTTTGGTGAGTTCTGGGTCCTTTTTTTGTGGAGATTTGGGTGAGTTTCTGGTCATTTTTTGGGGTGATTTGTGTGAGTTTCTGGTCATTTTTTGGGGGAGATTTGGGTCATTTTAGGGTCAGTTTTTGGGGAGATTTGTGTCAATTTCTGGTCATTTTTTGGGGAGATTTGGGGCAGTTTCTGGTCATTTTTCGAGGTGATTTGGGTCAGTTTCTGGTCATTTTTTGGGGAGATTTGGGTGAATTTCTGGTCATTTTTGGGGAGATTTTGGTGAGTTCTGGGTCATTTTTTGGGGAGATTTTTGGTGAATTTTGGGTCATTTTTTGGGGTGATTTGAGTCAGTTTCTGGTCATTTTTTGAGGTTCTTTGGGTCAGTTGCTGATCATTTTTGGGGAGATTTTGGTGAGTTTTGTGTGATTTTTTTGGGGGTGATTTCGGTGAGTTTGGTCATTTTTGGGGGAGATTTGGGTCAGTTTTGGATCATGTTTTGGAGAGATTTGGGTGAGTTCTGGGTCTTTTTATGGGGTGATCTGTTAGAGTTTCTGGTCATTTTTTGGGGAGATTTGGGTGAGTTTCTGGTCCTTTTCTTGGGTGATTTGGGTGAGTTCTGGGTCATTTTCTTGGGTCATTTTGGGTCAGTTTCTGGTCACTTTTTGGGGAGATTTGGGTCAGTTTCTGGTCACTTTTTGGGGAGATTTGGGTCAGTTTCTGGTCATTTCTTGGGATGATTTCTGTGAGTTTTGGGTAATTTTTTGGGGAGCTTTCTGTGGGTTTCTGGTCATTTTTGTGTCGGTTTCTGGTCATTTTTTTGTGGTGATTTGGTTGAGTTTCTGGTCTTTTTTTGAGTCAGTTTTTGAGGCATTTTTTGGGGTGATTTGGCTGAGGTTGTGGTCCTTTTTGGGGAAGATTTGGGTGAATTTGGGGGCATTTTTTTAGGTAATTGGGATCAGTTTCTGATCCTTTTTTGGGGATAGTTGGGACAATTTTGGGTCATTTTTTGGGGTGATTTGGGAGAGTTTCTGGTCCTTTTTTGGGGTGATTTGTGTCAGTTTGGGGTCACTTTTTGGGGAGATTTGGTTGAGTTTTTGGTTCTTTTTTTGGGAGATTTGAGTCAGTTTTTGAGGCATTTTTGCGGGTTATTTGAGTCAGTTTCTGGTCCTTTTTTCGGGAGATTTGGGTGAGTTTCTGGTGATTTTTTCGGGTGACATGGGTCAGTTTCTGGTCATTTTGGGGGGAGATTTTGGTCCGTTTTTGGGTCAATTTTTGGGCACATTTGAATCAGTTTCTTGCCTTTTTTTTGCCGTGATTTGGGTCAGTATGGGGTCATTTTTGGGGTGATTTGTGTGAGTTTCTGGCCATTTTTTGGGGTCAATTTGGGGAGACTTGGGTCAATTTGCGGTCATTTTTTGGGGAGATCTGGGTCAGTTTCTGGTCATTTTTTTGGGTGATTTGGGTGAGTTTTAGGTCAGTTTTTGGGGTGATTTGGGTCAATTTCTGGCCATTTGTCGAGGAGATGTGGGGCACTTTCTGGTCATTTTTTAAGGTGATTTGGGTCAGTTTCTGGTCATTTTTTTGGGGTGATTTGAGTCAGTTTCTGGTCATTTTTTTGGGGAGATTTTGGTGAGTTCTGGGTCATTTTTTGGGGAGATTTTGGTGAGTTCTGGGTCATTTTTTGGGGGAGATTTTGGTGAGTTCTGCGTCCTTTTTTGGGGAGATTTCGGTGAGTTCTGGGTCATTTTTTGGGGATATTTGGGTCAGTTTGTGGTCATTTTTGGTTGAGGCTTGTGTCAGTTTCTGGTCAATTTTTGAGGTGATTTTGGTCAGTTTTTGGTCATTTTTTGGTCATTGGTGTCAATTTCTGGCCATTTGTCAAGGAGATGTGGGGCAGTTTCTGGTCATTTTTTAAGGTGATTTGGGTCACTTTCTGGTCATTTTTTGGGGAGATTTTGGTGAGTTCTGGGTCATTTTTTGGGGAGATTTTGGTGAGTTCTGGGTCATTTTTTGGGGAGGTTTGAGTCAGTTTTGGACCATTTTCTGGGGAGATTTGGGTGAGTTTGGGGTCACTTTTGGGGGATATTTGGGTCAGTTTGTGGTCATTTTTTGTTGAGGTTTGTGTCAGTTTCTGGTCATTTTTTGAGGTGATTTTGGTCAGTTTTTGGAGCATTTTTTAGGGAGATCTGTGTGAGTTTCTGGTCATTTTTTAGGGTGATTTGGGTCAGTTTCTGGTCACTTTTTGGGGTGATTTGGGTGAGTTTCTGGTCCGTTTTTGGGGAGATTTGGGTCAGTTTCTGGTCCTTTTTTGGGGTGATTTGGGTCAGTTTCTGGTCCTTTTTGGGGGAGATTTTGGTCAGGTTTTGGGTCAGTTTTTGGGCAGATTTCAATCAGTTTCTGGCCATTTTTTGGGGTGATTTGGGTCAATTTGCGGTCATTTTTTGGGGAGATCTGGGTCAGTTTCTGGTCATTTTTTTGGGTGATTTGGGTGAGTTTTAGGTCAGTTTTTGGGGTGATTTGTGTCAATTTCTGGCCATTTGTTGAGGAGATGTGGGGCACTTTCTGGTCATTTTTTTAGGTGATTTGGGTCAGTTTCTGGTCATTTTTTTGGGGTGATTTGAGTCAGTTTCTGGTCATTTTTTGGGGAGATTTTGGTGAGTTCTGCGTCCTTTTTTGGGGAGATTTCGGTGAGTTCTGGGTCATTTTCTGGGGATATTTGGGTCAGTTTGTGGTCATTTTTGGTTGAGGCTTGTGTCAGTTTCTGGTCAATTTTTGAGGTGATTTTGGTCAGTTTTTGGGGCATTTTTTTAGGGAGATCTGTGTGAGTTTCTGGTCATTTTTTAGGGTGATTTGTGTGAGTTTCTGGTCCTTTTTTGAGGAGATTTGAGGCAGTTTTGGGTCATTTTTTTGGGTGATTTGGGTAAGGTTTTGGGTCATTTTTTGGGGTGATTTGGGAGAGCTTCTGGTCCATTTTTGGGGTGATTTGGGTCAGTTTGGGGTCATTTTTTTAGGTAATTTGGATGAGTTTCTGGTCATTTTTTGGGGTGATTTTGTTCAGTTTGGGGTAATTTTTTGGGGAGATTTTTGGTGAATTTTGGGTCATTTTTTGGGGTGATTTGAGTCAGTTTCTGGTCATTTTTCGGGGTGATTTGAGTCAGTTTCTGGTCATTTTTTGAGGTTCTTTGGGTCAGTTGCTGATCATTTTTGGGGAGATTTGGGTGAGTTTTGGGTTGTTTTTTGGGGAGATTTTGGTGAGTTTTGTGTGATTTTTTTGGGGGTGATTTCGGTGAGTTTGGTCATTTTTGGGGGAGATTTGGGTCAGTTTTGGATCATGTTTTGGAGAGATTTGGGTGAGTTCTGGGTCTTTTTTGGGGTGATCTGTTAGAGTTTCTGGTCATTTTTTGGGGAGATTTGGGTGAATTTCTGGTCCTTTTCTTGGGTGATTTGGGTGAGTTCTGGGTCATTTTCTTGGGTAATTTTGGGTCAGTTTCTGGTCACTTTTTGGGGAGATTTGGGTCAGTTTCTGGTCATTTTTTGGGATGATTTCTGTGAGTTTTGGGTAATTTTTTGGGGAGCTTTCTGTGAGTTTCTGGTCATTTTTGGGGGTGATTTTGTGTCGGTTTCTGGTCATTTTTTTGTGGTGATTTGGTTGAGTTTCTGGTCTTTTTTTGAGTCAGTTTTTGGGGCATTTTTTGGGGTGATTTGGCTGAGGTTGTGGTCCTTTTTGGGGAAGATTTGGGTGAATTTGGGGGCATTTTTTTAGGTAATTGGGATCAGTTTCTGATCCTTTTTTGGGGATAGTTGGGACAATTTTGGGTCATTTTTTGGGGTGATTTGGGAGAGTTTCTGGTCCTTTTTTGGGGTGATTTGTGTCAGTTTGGGGTCACTTTTTGGGGAGATTTGGTTGAGTTTTTGGTTCTTTTTTGAGGAGATTTGAGTCAGTTTTTGGGGCATTTTTGCGGGTTATTTGAGTCAGTTTCAGGTCATTTTTGGGGGAGATTTGGGTGAGTTTTTGGTGATTTTTTGAGGAGATTTGAGTCAGTTTTGGACCATTTTCTGGGGAGATTTGTGTCAGTTTCTGGTCACTTTTGGGGGATATTTGGGTCAGTTTCTGGTCATTTTTTTGGGGTGATTTGAGTCAGTTTCTGGTCAGTTTTTGAGGTGATTTTGGTCAGTTTTTGGGGCATTTTTTTAGGGAGATCTGTGTGAGTTTCTGGTCATTTTTTAGGGTGATTTGTGTGAGTTTCTGGTTTTTTTTTTGAGGAGATTTGAGGCAGTTTTGGGTCATTTTTTTGGGTGATTTGGGTAAGGTTTTGGGTCATTTTTTGGGGTGATTTGGGAGAGCTTCTGGTCCTTTTTTGGGGTGATTTGGGTCAGTTTGGGGTCATTTTTTTAGGTAATTTGGGTGAGTTTCTGGTCATTTTTTGGGGTGATTTTGTTCATTTTGGGGTCATTTTTTGGGGAGATTTTTGGTGAATTTTGGGTCATTTTTCGGGGTGATTTGAGTCAGTTTCTGGTCATTTTTTGAGGTTCTTTGGGTCAGTTGCTGATCATTTTTGGGGAGATTTTGGTGAGTTTTGTGTGATTTTTTTGGGGGTGATTTCGGTGAGTTTGGTCATTTTTGGGGGAGATTTGGGTCAGTTTTGGATCATGTTTTGGAGAGATTTGGGTGAGTTCTGGGTCTTTTTATGGGGTGATCTGTTAGAGTTTCTGGTCATTTTTTGGGGAGATTTGGGTGAATTTCTGGTCCTATTCTTGGGTGATTTGGGTGAGTTCTGGGTCATTTTCTTGGGTCATTTTGGGTCAGTTTCTGGTCACTTTTTGGGGAGATTTGGGTCAGTTTCTGGTCATTTTTTGGGATGATTTCTGTGAGTTTTGGGTAATTTTTTGGGGAGCTTTCTGTGAGTTTCTGGTCATTTTTGGGGGTGATTTTGTGTCGGTTTCTGGTCATTTTTTTGTGGTGATTTGGTTGAGTTTCTGGTCTTTTTTTGAGTCAGTTTTTGGGGCATTTTTTGGGGTGATTTGGCTGAGGTTGTGGTCCTTTTTGGGGAAGATTTGGGTGAATTTGGGGGCATTTTTTTAGGTAATTGGGATCAGTTTCTGATCCTTTTTTGGGGATAGTTGGGACAATTTTGGGTCATTTTTTGGGGTGATTTGGGAGAGTTTCTGGTCATTTTTTGGGGAGATTTGGGTCACTTTCTGGACATTTTTTTGGGGTGATTTGAGTCAGTTTCTGGTCATTTTTTTGGGGAGATTTTGGTGAGTTCTGGGTCATTTTTTGGGGAGATTTTGGTGAGTTCTGGGTCATTTTTTGGGGGAGATTTTGGTGAGTTCTGCGTCCTTTTTTGGGGAGATTTCGGTGAGTTCTGGGTCATTTTCTGGGGATATTTGGGTCAGTTTGTGGTCATTTTTGGTTGAGGCTTGTGTCAGTTTCTGGTCAATTTTTGAGGTGATTTTGGTCAGTTTTTGGGGCATTTTTTAGGGAGATCTGTGTGAGTTTCTGGTCATTTTTTAGGGTGATTTGGGTCAGTTTCTGGTCATTTTTTGAGGTAATTTGGGTCAGTTTCAGGTCATTTTTTGGGGAGATTTGGTTGAGTTTTTGGTCATTTTTTGAGGAGATTTGAGTCAGTTTTTGGGGCAGTTTTTGGGGTGATTTGGGTCAGTTTCTGGTCATTTTCTGGTCATTTTTGGGGGAGATTTTTGATGAATTTCTGGTCATTTTTTGGGGTGATTTGGGTCAGTTTCTGGTCATTTTTTGGGGAGATTTGGGTCAGTTTCTGGTCAGCTTTTGGGATGATTTGGGTCAGTTTTTGGGGTCAGTTTTGGGTCAGTTTTTGGGGCGATTTGGGTGGGTTTTGGGTCAATTTTTGGGGAGCACTGGGTGTTACTGGGGGTTGGTGGGGAGCACTGGGTGTTACTGGGGTGCACTGGGAGAGGAGAATAAAAAATAAACGAAATAAAAAAGGAAACATAAAATACAAAAGAAAAATTAAAAAAAAAATTAAAAGCAAAAAAAGTAAAAAGGAAATAAAATGAAAATGAAATAAAAGAGGAAAAAAAACCCCAAAAACAAACCCCTTCTTGGGCACCCCGTTTCCTTTCCCCCCCCTCCGAAGCGTAAATTGCGGGGTCACCCCTAAAATGGGAGAAGGGGACCCCAAAATGTGGGTGGGGAAACCCCAGGGAGCCGAAAAAGCGGAGGGGGGAGCGGCAGTAAGAAAGCGAAGCCGGGCGGTCGGGCGGCGGGGCAGCCAAGGTGGCGGCGGCGGCGCCTGCGCAGTCGTTGGCAAGACGGCGTCGATCACGTGGTAAGTAAGGGCGGCCAGGCGCGGGACCGGCGACGCATGCGCAGCGGCTGTCGTGCCGGTGCAGCGCTCCCGGCTCGAGTTAAGGGCCGGTTCCGGCGGCACGGCGGGACTCGCGGTCTCCCGTCTCTCCCGGGGGGTGTGCGGGGGGGAATAACATGAAGATTTTCAGGGGCGAAAGCGCAGAAATCAGCGAGGGACGTTAATTTGGGTAAAGTCGGTCGCCGGAATTCGAGAGCGACCGGAAGTCCTCCAAGGCCCCGGCCCGGAAGTCCGCCAAGCCCACAGTAAAGATGGCGTTGCCAGGACCGGAATTTAGCCGAGACCACACTAAAGATGGCGGCCCCGGTCCGGAAGTTCGCCCCAGGCCACACTCAAGATGGCGCCGCCAGGACGGCAACTTAGCCGAGAGTGCACTCAAGATGGCGGCTAGAGGACCCCTTGCCTCAGAGAGGCGTCTATCTTGTTGCCTGACCTCCGCCGCGACCCGGACCCCCGCCCCGCGCCCGCAGCGCCGTCTCGCCGCGCCGCTTCCCGCTGTGGGGACAGGGCGGGGCGCTCGGCGGCGCCGGGCGCGGGCGGCACGTTCGTGGGCGGCGGCAGGCACCGGCGCGGGCAGCCCCCTCTCGGCGCGGCGGCGCGCGCAGGACGCGCGAGGACCCCCCCAGGCGCGGCCCCGCCCCGTTCCGCTCCGCTCCCGCTCCCGCTCCCGCTCCCGCCCCGCTCGGTCCCGCCGTGCCCTGGAGATGCTCTCGGGGCTGCGCCGCCGCTTCTTCCCCCCGGAAGCGACCCACGGCGGCAGATCCGACCGAGATCGTCCCCGGGGTAAGCGGCGGGGGCGCGGCGGGGGCGCGGCCGCTCTTCGGCCTCTCCCGCGGCCAGCGGGGACCGCGGGCAGGGGAAGCGACAGGCAAGTTTCTCGCCTCTGCGGAGAAACTCGCACCTGCGTGCCGCCGCAGGGCCGGGTTCGGGTGTGCCCTGGCATTGCACGCACCCCCCCCCCGCGGGGCGGGGTCTGCGCTGCCTCGGGGACCCTGTCTGTGCTGCCGGGAGAGAGAAATCCTTTGGGAAGCCGGGGTGGAAACAGCAACTCTGCGAATTGCTCAGCTTTTCCTAGGCGAGGGCGGGTTTTAGAGAAGAAAGGCCCGTCCTCGCGAAAGGCGCCGCGGGTCTCGCCAAGGGCGGGGGGGGGCGCGCGGCCGCAGTGGCGCGCGCGGCTGCAGTGCCGCTCCCGGCCGTGTCCGCCAGGCGGCGACTGTGAGGCAGGGCCCGGCGCTCGGGGCGGGCTCGCAAGCGGCGCCCGGGGGAAAGCGGCAGTGGTTTGGCCCTGCCGGGCTTCTCCGAGCTTAAAGCCGGAGTCGGAGGCGTCGAGGGAGCGTGTCCCTGCTGAGTTCAGCGGGCGTTCGGTGAATTTGCCGGGGGCAATCTAGTCAGAAGAGGCCCCCGTGCTTCACTAATTTTCCCTTTTTGTCCTTCGGGGTGACTTCTTACCAGGGATGTTATTCTTGACCCCCCGGGGCAAAGGGAGGTGTTCACCTGGGCAGCGTCAGGAGCCACCCTAACTGAGGCCCTGGCAGGTGAGTGCTTTTTGTGCGACTGGACGGCGAAGCCGTCCGTGGGAATGACCTGGCTGTTGGTCAGTGCAGTCCTAATTCAAGTGGCTCTTACTCCGTGTTCCCAGGCTCCCTCTTTTCCTTCGCTCGCCGTGGCCGTGCCGGACGCCTCTGGCAGGACTGACCCCGTGGCTTTAAGGTCCGGCGTGCCGTGTGCCTGCGGGTAAGAAAAGCTGGGAGTGCAGTCCCTCCGCTTTGATTGCTGTGTCTCCTTGGCAGTGATTTGGGAGGGGAATCCCAGAGCGATCTGCTTTGAAGGGGACCTTCAAAGGCCACCCTGTCTTCCGTGGGCAGGGACACCTTCCACTGTCCCCGATTGCTCCCAGTCCCGTCCAGCCTGGCCTGGAACGCTTCCGGGGATGGGGCAGGCTCAGCTTCCCTGTGCAGCGTGCTCCGATATTTCTCCACTGGCATCAGGAAAAGTTTTGTCAGCGTGTTTTGTTGGACGATGGTAAGCGGGACCTGGGGTGAAAATGACATTCTGTTAGGTGCAGAGGGAAATAATTCTCCTTTGAAGTCCAATGTAATTCAGTTTTGCACGAGTCTCGTCTGCCTTATGCTCGAATTGCTTTCTATTCTAGGCAGTTGTTTTAAATTCAACTTTTATTTTGTGTCTCCCCCCCCGCCCCCCCAGTATCCTGTACAAGACAAAGCTGCCTTTCCTCGTGGGAATGGACTGGCCGGGCTTTGGCAATCTGGCCCCTCGAAAGACTGAAGTGACCTCTTCCAACAGGGGAAGGCTCTCTGGCGAGCGGGGCCAGGAAGAACTGGAGTTTGTGGAGAACAAAAGCTGGAAGCGTGCCCCTGAAAATCCCCCCCCACTGCTGGCGGTCAGTGGGCTGACTGGCACGGCCCGGTGGCCTTGGCCAGGAGCGGTCCTGCGGGAAGCGCCTTTGCCCGGGCTGTCCTTTGAATTTCCACTGGGTGCTTGGCAGAGCCCCTCTGGGGGAGCCCCAGTGCCCGGCAGGAGCGGAGCGGGCTCCCAGGGAGGGGTTCACCTGCTCAGCCTCAGGAACCGTCCCACCTGAGGCCTGGCTGGGGGCTTTTTGGCCGCCTGGCCGGCGAAGCTGTCTGTGGGAACGACCTGGCCATGGCTCAGGGTGCTCCTAAGGACAGGGGCTTGAAAAAGTGTCCTAATTCAAGTGGGGCAGTTTGGGGTCATTTTTTGGGGTGATTTGGGTCAGTTTTGGGGTCAGTTTTTGGGGAGATTTGAATCATTTTCTTGCCTTTTTTTGGGGTGATTTGGGTCAATATGGGGTCATTTTTAGGGTGATTTGTGTGAGTTTCTGGTCATTTTTTTGGAGGAGATTTGGGGCAGTTTGCGGACATTTTTTGAGGAGATCTGGGTCAGTTTCTGGTCATTTTTTTGGAGGAGATTTGGGGCAGTTTCTGGTCATTTTTTAGGGTGATTTGGGTCAGTTTCTGGTCATTGTTTTGGGGTGATTCGAGTCAGTTTCTGGTCATTTTTTGGGGAGATTTTGGTGAGTTCTGGGTCCTTTTTTTGTGGAGATTTGGGTGAGTTTCTGGTCATTTTTTGGGGTGATTTGTGTGAGTTTCTGGTCATTTTTTGGGGGAGATTTGGGTCATTTTAGGGTCAGTTTTTGGGGAGATTTGTGTCAATTTCTGGTCATTTTTTGGGGAGATTTGGGGCAGTTTCTGGTCATTTTTTGAGGTGATTTGGGTCAGTTTCTGGTCATTTTTTGGGGAGATTTGGGTGAATTTCTGGTCATTTTTGGGGAGATTTTGGTGAGTTCTGGGTCATTTTTTGGGGAGATTTTTGGTGAATTTTGGGTCATTTTTTGGGGTGATTTGAGTCAGTTTCTGGTCATTTTTTGAGGTTCTTTGGGTCAGTTGCTGATCATTTTTGGGGAGATTTTGGTGAGTTTTGTGTGATTTTTTTGGGGGTGATTTCGGTGAGTTTGGTCATTTTTGGGGGAGATTTGGGTCAGTTTTGGATCATGTTTTGGAGAGATTTGGGTGAGTTCTGGGTCTTTTTATGGGGTGATCTGTTAGAGTTTCTGGTCATTTTTTGGGGAGATTTGGGTGAGTTTCTGGTCCTTTTCTTGGGTGATTTGGGTGAGTTCTGGGTCATTTTCTTGGGTCATTTTGGGTCAGTTTCTGGTCACTTTTTGGGGAGATTTGGGTCAGTTTCTGGTCACTTTTTGGGGAGATGTGGGTCAATTTGCGGTCATTTTTTGGGGAGATCTGGGTCAGTTTCTGGTCATTTTTTGGGCGATTTGGGTGAGTTTTAGGTCAGTTTTTGGGGTGATTTGTGTCAATTTCTGGCCATTTGTTGAGGAGATGTGGGGCACTTTCTGGTCATTTTTTTAGGTGATTTGGGTCAGTTTCTGGTCATTTTTTTGGGGTGATTTGAGTCAGTTTCTGGTCATTTTTTGGGGAGATTTTGGTGAGTTCTGCGTCCTTTTTTGGGGAGATTTCGGTGAGTTCTGGGTCATTTTCTGGGGATATTTGGGTCAGTTTGTGGTCATTTTTGGTTGAGGCTTGTGTCAGTTTCTGGTCAATTTTTGAGGTGATTTCGGTCAGTTTTTGGGGCATTTTTTTAGGGAGATCTGTGTGAGTTTCTGGTCATTTTTTAGGGTGATTTGTGTGAGTTTCTGGTCCTTTTTTGAGGAGATTTGAGGCAGTTTTGGGTCATTTTTTTGGGTGATTTGGGTAAGGTTTTGGGTCATTTTTTGGGGTGATTTGGGAGAGCTTCTGGTCCTTTTTTGGGGTGATTTGGGTCAGTTTGGGGTCATTTTTTAGGTAATTTGGATGAGTTTCTGGTCATTTTTTGGGGTGATTTTGTTCAGTTTGGGGTCATTTTTTGGGGAGATTTTTGGTGAATTTTGGGTCATTTTTTGGGGTGATTTGAGTCAGTTTCTGGTCATTTTTCGGGGTGATTTGAGTCAGTTTCTGGTCATTTTTTGAGGTTCTTTGGGTCAGTTGCTGATCATTTTTGGGGAGATTTGGGTGAGTTTTGGGTTGTTTTTTGGGGAGATTTTGGTGAGTTTTGTGTGATTTTTTTGGGGGTGATTTCGGTGAGTTTGGTCATTTTTGGGGGAGATTTGGGTCAGTTTTGGATCATGTTTTGGAGAGATTTGGGTGAGTTCTGGGTCTTTTTATGGGGTGATCTGTTAGAGTTTCTGGTCATTTTTTGGGGAGATTTGGGTGAATTTCTGGTCCTTTTCTTGGGTGATTTGGGTGAGTTCTGGGTCATTTTCTTGGGTCATTTTGGGTCAGTTTCTGGTCACTTTTTGGGGAGATTTGGGTCAGTTCCTGGTCATTTCTTGGGATGATTTCTGTGAGTTTTGGGTAATTTTTTGGGGAGCTTTCTGTGAGTTTCTGGTCATTTTTTGGGGTGATTTTGTGTCGGTTTCTGGTCATTTTTTTGTGGTGATTTGGTTGAGTTTCTGGTCTTTTTTTGAGTCAGTTTTTGGGGCATTTTTTGGGGTGATTTGACTGAGGTTGTGGTCCTTTTTGGGGAAGATTTGGGTGAATTTGGGGGCATTTTTTTAGGTAATTGGGATCAGTTTCTGATCCTTTTTTGGGGATAGTTGGGACAATTTTGGGTCATTTTTTGGGGTGATTTGGGAGAGTTTCTGGTCCTTTTTTGGGGAGATTTGGGTGAGTTTCTGGTCCTTTTTTGGGGAGATCTGGGTCAGTTTCTGGTCTTTTTTTTGGGTGATTTGGTTGAGTTTTAGGTCAGTTTTTGGGGTGATTTGGGTGAGTTTCTGGTCCGTTTTTGGGGAGATTTGGGTCAGTTTCTGGTCCTTTTTTGGGGTGATTTGGGTCAGTTTCTGGTCCTTTTTGGGGGAGATTTTGGTCAGGTTTTGGGTCAGTTTTTGGGCAGATTTCAATCAGTTTCTGGCCATTTTTTGGGGTGATTTGGGTCAATTTGCGGTCATTTTTTGGGGAGATCTGGGTCAGTTTCTGGTCATTTTTTGGGCGATTTGGGTGAGTTTTAGGTCAGTTTTTGGGGTGATTTGTGTCAATTTCTGGCCATTTGTTGAGGAGATGTGGGGCACTTTCTGGTCATTTTTTTAGGTGATTTGGGTCAGTTTCTGGTCATTTTTTTGGGGTGATTTGAGTCAGTTTCTGGTCATTTTTTGGGGAGATTTTGGTGAGTTCTGCGTCCTTTTTTGGGGAGATTTCGGTGAGTTCTGGGTCATTTTCTGGGGAGATTTGGGTCAGTTTGTGGTCATTTTTGGTTGAGGCTTGTGTCAGTTTCTGGTCAATTTTTGAGGTGATTTTGGTCAGTTTTTGGGGCATTTTTTTAGGGAGATCTGTGTGAGTTTCTGGTCATTTTTTAGGGTGATTTGTGTGAGTTTCTGGTCCTTTTTTGAGGAGATTTGAGGCAGTTTTGGGTCATTTTTTTGGGTGATTTGGGTAAGGTTTTGGGTCATTTTTTGGGGTGATTTGGGAGAGCTTCTGGTCCTTTTTTGGGGTGATTTGGGTCAGTTTGGGGTCATTTTTTTAGGTAATTTGGGTGAGTTTCTGGTCATTTTTTGGGGTGATTTTGTTCAGTTTGGGGTCATTTTTTGGGGAGATTTTTGGTGAATTTTGGGTCATTTTTTGGGGTGATTTGAGTCAGTTTTCATTTTTCGGGGTGATTTGAGTCAGTTTCTGGTCATTTTTTGAGGTTCTTTGGGTCAGTTGCTGATCATTTTTGGGGAGATTTGGGTGAGTTTTGGGTTATTTTTTGGGGAGATTTTGGTGAGTTTTGTGTGATTTTTTTGGGGGTGATTTCGGTGAGTTTGGTCATTTTTGGGGGAGATTTGGGTCAGTTTTGGATCATGTTTTGGAGAGATTTGGGTGAGTTCTGGGTCTTTTTTTGGGGTGATCTGTTAGAGTTTCTGGTCATTTTTTGGGGAGATTTGGGTGAATTTCTGGTCCTATTCTTGGGTGATTTGGGTGAGTTCTGGGTCATTTTCTTGGGTCATTTTGGGTCAGTTTCTGGTCACTTTTTGGGGAGATTTGGGTCAGTTTCTGGTCATTTTTTGGGATGATTTCTGTGAGTTTTGGGTAATTTTTTGGGGAGCTTTCTGTGAGTTTCTGGTCATTTTTTGGGGTGATTTTGTGTCGGTTTCTGGTCATTTTTTTGTGGTGATTTGGTTGAGTTTCTGATCTTTTTTTGAGTCAGTTTTTGAGGCATTTTTTGGGGTGATTTGGCTGAGGTTGTGGTCCTTTTTGGGGAAGATTTGGGTGAATTTGGGGGCATTTTTTTAGGTAATTGGGATCAGTTTCTGATCCTTTTTTGGGGATAGTTGGGACAATTTTGGGTCATTTTTTGGGGTGATTTGGGAGAGTTTCTGGTCATTTTTTGGGGAGATCTGGGTCAGTTTCTGGTCATTTTTTTGGGTGATTTGGGTGAGTTTTAGGTCAGTTTTTGGGGTGATTTGTGTCAATTTCTGGCCATTTGTCAAGGAGATGTGGGGCAGTTTCTGGTCATTTTTTAAGGTGATTTGGGTGAGTTTCTGGTCATTTTTTGGGGAGATTTTGGTGAGTTCTGGGTCATTTTTTGGGGAGATTTTGGTGAGTTCTGGGTCATTTTTTGGGGAGGTTTGAGTCAGTTTTGGACCATTTTCTGGGGAGATTTGGGTGAGTTTGGGGTCACTTTTGGGGGATATTTGGGTCAGTTTGTGGTCATTTTTTGTTGAGGTTTGTGTCAGTTTCTGGTCAATTTTTGAGGTGATTTTGGTCAGTTTTTGGGGCATTTTTTAGGGAGATCTGTGTGAGTTTCTGGTCATTTTTTAGGGTGATTTGGGTCAGTTTCTGGTCACTTTTTGGGGTGATTTGGGTGAGTTTCTGGTCCGTTTTTGGGGAGATTTGGGTCAGTTTCTGGTCCTTTTTTGGGGTGATTTGGGTCAGTTTCTGGTCATTTTTGGGGGAGATTTTGGTCAGGTTTTGGGTCAGTTTTTGGGCAGATTTCAATCAGTTTCTGGCCATTTTTTGGGGTGATTTGGGTCAATTTGCGGTCATTTTTTGGGGAGATCTGGGTCAGTTTCTGGTCATTTTTTGGGCGATTTGGGTGAGTTTTAGGTCAGTTTTTGGGGTGATTTGTGTCAATTTCTGGCCATTTGTTGAGGAGATGTGGGGCACTTTCTGGTCATTTTTTTAGGTGATTTGGGTCAGTTTCTGGTCATTTTTTTGGGGTGATTTGAGTCAGTTTCTGGTCATTTTTTGGGGAGATTTTGGTGAGTTCTGGGTCATTTTCTGGGGATATTTGGGTCAGTTTGTGGTCATTTTTGGTTGAGGCTTGTGTCAGTTTCTGGTCAATTTTTGAGGTGATTTTGGTCAGTTTTTGGGGCATTTTTTTAGGGAGATCTGTGTGAGTTTCTGGTCATTTTTTAGGGTGATTTGTGTGAGTTTCTGGTCCTTTTTTGAGGAGATTTGAGGCAGTTTTGGGTCATTTTTTTGGGTGATTTGGGTAAGGTTTTGGGTCATTTTTTGGGGTGATTTGGGAGAGCTTCTGGTCCATTTTTGGGGTGATTTGGGTCAGTTTGGGGTCATTTTTTTAGGTAATTTGGATGAGTTTCTGGTCATTTTTTGGGGTGATTTTGTTCGGTTTGGGGTCATTTTTTGGGGAGATTTTTGGTGAATTTTGGGTCATTTTTTGGGGTGATTTGAGTCAGTTTCTGGTCATTTTTCGGGGTGATTTGAGTCAGTTTCTGGTCATTTTTGAGGTTCTTTGGGTCAGTTGCTGATCATTTTTGGGGAGATTTGGGTGAGTTTTGGGTTGTTTTTTGGGGAGATTTTGGTGAGTTTTGTGTGATTTTTTTGGGGGTGATTTCGGTGAGTTTGGTCATTTTTGGGGGAGATTTGGGTCAGTTTTGGATCATGTTTTGGAGAGATTTGGGTGAGTTCTGGGTCTTTTTATGGGGTGATCTGTTAGAGTTTCTGGTCATTTTTTGGGGAGATTTGGGTGAATTTCTGGTGCTATTCTTGGGTGATTTGGGTGAGTTCTGGGTCATTTTCTTGGGTCATTTTGGGTCAGTTTCTGGTCACTTTTTGGGGAGATTTGGCTCAGTTTCTGGTCATTTCTTGGGATGATTTCTGTGAGTTTTGGGTAATTTTTTGGGGAGCTTTCTGTGAGTTTCTGGTCATTTTTGGGGGTGATTTTGTGTCGGTTTCTGGTCATTTTTTTGTGGTGATTTGGTTGAGTTTCTGGTCTTTTTTTGAGTCAGTTTTTGAGGCATTTTTTGGGGTGATTTGGCTGAGGTTGTGGTCCTTTTTGGGGAAGATTTGGGTGAATTTGGGGGCATTTTTTTAGGTAATTGGGATCAGTTTCTGATCCTTTTTTGGGGAGATTTGGGACAGTTTGGGGTCATTTTTTGGGGTGATTTGGGTGAGTTTCTGGTCCTTTTTTGGGGAGATTTGGGTGAGTTTCTGGTCCTTTTTTGGGGAGATCTGGGTCAGTTTCTGGTCATTTTTTTGGGTGATTTGGGTGAGTTTTAGGTCAGTTTTTGGGGTGATTTGTGTCAATTTCTGGCCATTTGTCAAGGAGATGTGGGGCAGTTTCTGGTCATTTTTTAAGGTGATTTGGGTCAGTTTCTGGTCATTTTTTGGGGAGATTTTGGTGAGTTCTGGGTCATTTTTTGGGGAGATTTTGGTGAGTTCTGGGTCATTTTTTGGGGAGGTTTGAGTCAGTTTTGGACCGTTTTCTGGGGAGATTTGGGTGAGTTTGGGGTCACTTTTGGGGGATATTTGGGTCAGTTTGTGGTCATTTTTTGTTGAGGTTTGTGTCAGTTTCTGGTCAATTTTTGAGGTGATTTTGGTCAGTTTTTGGGGCATTTTTTAGGGAGATCTGTGTGAGTTTCTGGTCATTTTTTAGGGTGATTTGGGTCAGTTTCTGGTCACTTTTTGGGGTGATTTGGGTGAGTTTCTGGTCCGTTTTTGGGGAGATTTGGGTCAGTTTCTGGTCCTTTTTTGGGGTGATTTGGGTCAGTTTCTGGTCCTTTTTGGGGGAGATTTTGGTCAGGTTTTGGGTCAGTTTTTGGGCAGATTTCAATCAGTTTCTGGCCATTTTTTGGGGTGATTTGGGTCAATTTGCGGTCATTTTTTGGGGAGATCTGGGTCAGTTTCTGGTCATTTTTTGGGCGATTTGGGTGAGTTTTAGGTCAGTTTTTGGGGTGATTTGTGTCAATTTCTGGCCATTTGTTGAGGAGATGTGGGGCACTTTCTGGTCATTTTTTTAGGTGATTTGGGTCAGTTTCTGGTCATTTTTTTGGGGTGATTTGAGTCAGTTTCTGGTCATTTTTCGGGGTGATTTGAGTCAGTTTCTGGTCATTTTTTGAGGTTCTTTGGGTCAGTTGCTGATCATTTTTGGGGAGATTTGGGTGAGTTTTGGGTTATTTTTTGGGGAGATTTTGGTGAGTTTTGTGTGATTTTTTTGGGGGTGATTTCGGTGAGTTTGGTCATTTTTGGGGGAGATTTGGGTCAGTTTTGGATCATGTTTTGGAGAGATTTGGGTGAGTTCTGGGTCTTTTTATGGGGTGATCTGTTAGAGTTTCTGGTCATTTTTTGGGGAGATTTGGGTGAATTTCTGGTCCTATTCTTGGGTGATTTGGGTGAGTTCTGGGTCATTTTCTTGGGTCATTTTGGGTCAGTTTCTGGTCACTTTTTGGGGAGATTTGGCTCAGTTTCTGGTCATTTTTTGGGATGATTTCTGTGAGTTTTGGGTAATTTTTTGGGGAGCTTTCTGTGAGTTTCTGGTCATTTTTGGGGGTGATTTTGTGTCGGTTTCTGGTCATTTTTTTGTGGTGATTTGGTTGAGTTTCTGGTCTTTTTTTGAGTCAGTTTTTGAGGCATTTTTTGGGGTGATTTGGCTGAGGTTGTGGTCCTTTTTGGGGAAGATTTGGGTGAATTTGGGGGCATTTTTTTAGGTAATTGGGATCAGTTTCTGATCCTTTTTTGGGGATAGTTGGGACAATTTTGGGTCATTTTTTGGGGTGATTTGGGTGAGTTTCTGGTCCTTTTTTGGGGAGATTTGGGTGAGTTTCTGGTCCTTTTTTGGGGAGATTTGGGTGAGTTTCTGGTCCTTTTTTGGGGAGATCTGGGTCAGTTTCTGGTCATTTTTTGGGTGATTTGGGTGAGTTTTAGGTCAGTTTTTGGGGTGATTTGTGTCAATTTCTGGCCATTTGTTGAGGAGATGTGGGGCACTTTCTGGTCATTTTTTTAGGTGATTTGGGTCAGTTTCTGGTCATTTTTTTGGGGTGATTTGAGTCAGTTTCTGGTCATTTTTTGGGGAGATTTTGGTGAGTTCTGCGTCCTTTTTTGGGGAGATTTCGGTGAGTTCTGGGTCATTTTCTGGGGATATTTGGGTCAGTTTGTGGTCATTTTTGGTTGAGGCTTGTGTCAGTTTCTGGTCAATTTTTGAGGTGATTTTGGTCAGTTTTTGGGGCATTTTTTAGGGAGATCTGTGTGAGTTTCTGGTCATTTTTTAGGGTGATTTGGGTCAGTTTCTGGTCATTTTTTGAGGTAATTTGGGTCAGTTTCAGGTCATTTTTTGGGCGAGATTTGGTTGAGTTTTTGGTCATTTTTTGAGGAGATTTGAGTCAGTTTTTGGGGCAGTTTTTGGGGTGATTTGGGTCAGTTTCTGGTCATTTTCTGGTCATTTTTGGGGGAGATTTTTGATGAATTTCTGGTCATTTTTTGGGGTGATTTGGGTCAGTTTCTGGTCATTTTTTGGGGAGATTTGGGTCAGTTTCTGGTCAGCTTTTGGGATGATTTGGGTCAGTTTTTGGGGTCAGTTTTGGGTCAGTTTTTGGGGCGATTTGGGTGGGTTTTGGTCAATTTTTGGGGAGCACTGGGTGTTACTGGGGGTTGGTGGGGAGCACTGGGTGTTACTGGGGTGCACTGGGAGAGGAGAATAAAAAATAAACGAAATAAAAAAGGAAACATAAAATACAAAAGAAAAATTAAAAAAAAAATTAAAAGCAAAAAAAGTAAAAAGGAAATAAAATGAAAATGAAATAAAAGAGGAAAAAAAACCCCAAAAACAAACCCCTTCTTGGGCACCCCGTTTCCTTTCCCCCCCCTCCGAAGCGTAAATTGCGGGGTCACCCCTAAAATGGGAGAAGGGGACCCCAAAATGTGGGTGGGGAAACCCCAGGGAGCCGAAAAAGCGGAGGGGGAGCGGCAGTAAGAAAGCGAAGCCGGGCGGTCGGGCGGCGGGGCAGCCAAGGTGGCGGCGGCGGCGCCTGCGCAGTCGTTGGCAAGACGGCGTCGATCACGTGGTAAGTAAGGGCGGCCAGGCGCGGGACCGGCGACGCATGCGCAGCGGCTGTCGTGCCGGTGCAGCGCTCCCGGCTCGAGTTAAGGGCCGGTTCCGGCGGCACGGCGGGACTTGCGGTCTCCCGTCTCTCCCGGGGGTGTGTGGGGGGGAATAACATGAAGATTTTTAGCGGTGAAAGCGCAGAAATTAGCGAGGGACGCTAATTTGGGTAAAGTCGGTCGCCGGAATTCGAGAGCGACCGGAAGTCCTCCAAGGCCCCGGCCCGGAAGTCCGCCAAGCCCACAGTAAAGATGGCGTTGCCAGGACCGGAATTTAGCCGAGACCACACTAAAGATGGCGGCCCCGGTCCGGAAGTTCGCCCCAGGCCACACTCAAGATGGCGCCGCCAGGACGGCAACTTAGCCGAGAGTGCACTCAAGACTGGCGGCTAGAGGACCCCTTGCCTCAGAGAGGCGTCTATCTTGTTGCCTGACCTCCGCCGCGACCCGGACCCCCGCCCCGCGCCCGCAGCGCCGTCTCGCCGCGCCGCTTCCCGCTGTGGGGACAGGGCGGGGCGCTCGGCGGCGCCGGGCGCGGGCGGCACGTTCGTGGGCGGCGGCAGGCACCGGCACGGGCAGCCCCCTCTCGGCGCGGCGGCGCGCGCAGTCCGCGCGAGGACCCCCCCAGGCGCGGCCCCGCCCCGTTCCGCTCCGCTCCGCTCCCGCTCCCGCTCCCGCTCCCGCTCCCGCTCCCGCTCCCGCTTCCGCTCCCGCTCCCGCCCCGCTCGGTCCCGCCGTGCCCTGGAGATGCTCTCGGGGCTGCGCCGCCGCTTCTTCCCCCCGGAAGCGACCCACGGCGGCAGATCCGACCGAGATCGTCCCCGGGGTAAGCGGCGGGGGCGCGGCGGGGGCGCGGCCGCTCTTCGGCCTCTCCCGCGGCCAGCGGGGACCGCGGGCAGGGGAAGCGACAGGCAAGTTTCTCGCCTCTGCGGAGAAACTCGCACCTGCGTGCCGCCGCAGGGCCGGGTTCGGGTGTGCCCTGGCATTGCACGCACCCCCCCCCCGCGGGGCGGGGTCTGCGCTGCCTCGGGGACCCTGTCTGTGCTGCCGGGAGAGAGAAATCCTTTGGGAAGCCGGGGTGGAAACAGCAACTCTGTGAATTGCTCAGCTTTTCCTAGGCGAGGGCGGGTTTTAGAGAAGAAAGGCCCGTCCTCGCGAAAGGCGCCGCGGGTCTCGCCAAGGGCGGGGGGGGGCGCGCGGCCGCAGTGGCGCGCGCGGCTGCAGTGCCGCTCCCGGCCGTGTCCGCCAGGCGGCGACTGTGAGGCAGGGCCCGGCGCTCGGGGCGGGCTCGCAAGCGGCGCCCGGGGGAAAGCGGCAGTGGTTTGGCCCTGCCGGGCTTCTCCGAGCTTAAAGCCGGAGTCGGAGGCGTCGAGGGAGCGTGTCCCTGCTGAGTTCAGCGGGCGTTCGGTGAATTTGCCGGGGGCAATCTAGTCAGAAGAGGCCCCCGTGCTTCACTAATTTTCCCTTTTTGTCCTTCGGGGTGACTTCTTACCAGGGATGTTATTCTTGACCCCCCGGGGCAAAGGGAGGTGTTCACCTGGGCAGCGTCAGGAGCCACCCTAACTGAGGCCCTGGCAGGTGAGTGCTTTTTGTGCGACTGGACGGCGAAGCCGTCCGTGGGAGTGACCTGGCTGTTGGTCAGTGCAGTCCTAATTCAAGTGGCTCTTACTCCGTGTTCCCAGGCTCCCTCTTTTCCTTCGCTCGCCGTGGCCGTGCCGGACGCCTCTGGCAGGACTGACCCCGTGGCTTTAAGGTCCGGCGTGCCGTGTGCCTGCAGGTAAGAAAAGCTGGGAGTGCAGTCCCTCCGCTTTGATTGCTGTGTCTCCTTGGCAGTGATTTGGGAGGGGAATCCCAGAGCGATTTGCTTTGAAGGAGACCTTCAAAGGCCACCCTGTCTTCCGTGGGCAGGGACACCTTCCACTGTCCCCGATTGCTCCAAGTCCCGTCCAGCCTGGCCTGGAACGCTTCCGGGGATGGGGCAGGCTCAGCTTCCCTGTGCAGCGTGCTCCGATATTTCTCCACTGGCATCAGGAAAAGTCTTGTCAGCGTGTTTTGTTGGACGATGGTAAGCGGGACCTGGGGTGAAAATGACATTCTGTTAGGTGCAGAGGGAAATAATTCTCCTTTGAAGTCCAATGTAATTCAGTTTTGCACGAGTCTCGTCTGCCTTATGCTCGAATTGCTTTCTATTCTAGGCAGTTGTTTTAAATTCAACTTTTATTTTGTGTCTCCCCCCCCGCCCCCCCAGTATCCTGTACAAGACAAAGCTGCCTTTCCTCGTGGGAATGGACTGGCCGGGCTTTGGCAATCTGGCCCCTCGAAAGACTGAAGTGACCTCTTCCAACAGGGGAAGGCTCTCTGGCGAGCGGGGCCAGGAAGAACTGGAGTTTGTGGAGAACAAAAGCTGGAAGCGTGCCCCTGAAAATCCCCCCCACTGCTGGCGGTCAGTGGGCTGACTGGCACGGCCCGGTGGCCTTGGCCAGGAGCGGTCCTGCGGGAAGCGCCTTTGCCCGGGCTGTCCTTTGAATTTCCACTGGGTGCTTGGCAGAGCCCCTCTGGGGGAGCCCCAGTGCCCGGCAGGAGCGGAGCGGGCTCCCAGGGAGGGGTTCACCTGCTCAGCCTCAGGAACCGTCCCACCTGAGGCCTGGCTGGGGGCTTTTTGGCCGCCTGGCCGGCGAAGCTGTCTGTGGGAACGACCTGGCCATGGCTCAGGGTGCTCCTAAGGACAGGGTCTTGAAAAAGTGTCCTAATTCAAGTGGGGCAGTTTGGGGTCATTTTTTGGGGTGATTTGGGTCAGTTTTGGGGTCAGTTTTTGGGGAGATTTGAATCATTTTCTTGCCTTTTTTTGGGGTGATTTGGGTCAATATGGGGTCATTTTTAGGGTGATTTGTGTGAGTTTCTGGTCATTTTTTTGGAGGAGATTTGGGGCAGTTTGCGGACATTTTTTGAGGAGATCTGGGTCAGTTTCTGGTCATTTTTTTGGAGGAGATTTGGGGCAGTTTCTGGTCATTTTTTAGGGTGATTTGGGTCAGTTTCTGGTCATTGTTTTGGGGTGATTCGAGTCAGTTTCTGGTCATTTTTTGGGGAGATTTTGGTGAGTTCTGGGTCCTTTTTTTGTGGAGATTTGGGTGAGTTTCTGGTCATTTTTTGGGGTGATTTGTGTGAGTTTCTGGTCATTTTTTGGGGGAGATTTGGGTCATTTTAGGGTCAGTTTTTGGGGAGATTTGTGTGAGTTTCTGGTCATTTTTTGGGGAGATTTGGGGCAGTTTCTGGTCATTTTTCGAGGTGATTTGGGTCAGTTTCTGGTCATTTTTTGGGGAGATTTGGGTGAATTTCTGGTCATTTTTGGGGAGATTTTGGTGAGTTCTGGGTCATTTTTTGGGGAGATTTTTGGTGAATTTTGGGTCATTTTTTGGGGTGATTTGAGTCAGTTTCTGGTCATTTTTTGAGGTTCCTTGGGTCAGTTGCTGATCATTTTTGGGGAGATTTTGGTGAGTTTTGTGTGATTTTTTTGGGGGTGATTTCAGTGAGTTTGGTCATTTTTGGGGGAGATTTGGGTCAGTTTTGGATCATTTTCTGGAGAGATTTGGGTGAGTTCTGGGTCTTTTTATGGGGTGATCTGTTAGAGTTTCTGGTCATTTTTTGGGGAGATTTGGGTGAGTTTCTGGTCCTTTTCTTGGGTGATTTGGGTGAGTTCTGGGTCATTTTCTTGGGTCATTTTGGGTCAGTTTCTGGTCACTTTTTGGGGAGATTTGGGTCAGTTTCTGGTCACTTTTTGGGGAGATTTGGGTCAGTTTCTGGTCATTTCTTGGGATGATTTCTGTGAGTTTTGGGTAATTTTTTGGGGAGCTTTCTGTGGGTTTCTGGTCATTTTTGTGTCGGTTTCTGGTCATTTTTTTGTGGTGATTTGGTTGAGTTTCTGGTCTTTTTTTGAGTCAGTTTTTGAGGCATTTTTTGGGGTGATTTGGCTGAGGTTGTGGTCCTTTTTGGGGAAGATTTGGGTGAATTTGGGGGCATTTTTTAGGTAATTGGGATCAGTTTCTGATCCTTTTTTGGGGATAGTTGGGACAATTTTGGGTCATTTTTTGGGGTGATTTGGGAGAGTTTCTGGTCCTTTTTTGGGGTGATTTGTGTCAGTTTGGGGTCACTTTTTGGGGAGATTTGGTTGAGTTTTTGGTTCTTTTTTGGGAGATTTGAGTCAGTTTTTGAGGCATTTTTGCGGGTTATTTGAGTCAGTTTCTGGTCCTTTTTTCGGGAGATTTGGGTGAGTTTCTGGTGATTTTTTCGGGTGACATGGGTCAGTTTCTGGTCATTTTGGGGGGAGATTTTGGTCCGTTTTTGGGTCAATTTTTGGGCACATTTGAATCAGTTTCTTGCCTTTTTTTTGCCGTGATTTGGGTCAGTATGGGGTCATTTTTGGGGTGATTTGTGTGAGTTTCTGGCCATTTTTTGGGGTCAATTTGGGGAGACTTGGGTCAATTTGCGGTCATTTTTTGGGGAGATCTGGGTCAGTTTCTGGTCATTTTTTTGGGTGATTTGGGTGAGTTTTAGGTCAGTTTTTGGGGTGATTTGGGTCAATTTCTGGCCATTTGTCGAGGAGATGTGGGGCACTTTCTGGTCATTTTTTAAGGTGATTTGGGTCAGTTTCTGGTCATTTTTTTGGGGTGATTTGAGTCAGTTTCTGGTCATTTTTTTGGGGAGATTTTGGTGAGTTCTGGGTCATTTTTTGGGGAGATTTTGGTGAGTTCTGGGTCATTTTTTGGGGGAGATTTTGGTGAGTTCTGCGTCCTTTTTTGGGGAGATTTCGGTGAGTTCTGGGTCATTTTTTGGGGATATTTGGGTCAGTTTGTGGTCATTTTTGGTTGAGGCTTGTGTCAGTTTCTGGTCAATTTTTGAGGTGATTTTGGTCAGTTTTTGGTCATTTTTTGGTCATTGGTGTCAATTTCTGGCCATTTGTCAAGGAGATGTGGGGCAGTTTCTGGTCATTTTTTAAGGTGATTTGGGTCACTTTCTGGTCATTTTTTGGGGAGATTTTGGTGAGTTCTGGGTCATTTTTTGGGGAGATTTTGGTGAGTTCTGGGTCATTTTTTGGGGAGGTTTGAGTCAGTTTTGGACCATTTTCTGGGGAGATTTGGGTGAGTTTGGGGTCACTTTTGGGGGATATTTGGGTCAGTTTGTGGTCATTTTTTGTTGAGGTTTGTGTCAGTTTCTGGTCATTTTTTGAGGTGATTTTGGTCAGTTTTTGGAGCATTTTTTAGGGAGATCTGTGTGAGTTTCTGGTCATTTTTTAGGGTGATTTGGGTCAGTTTCTGGTCACTTTTTGGGGTGATTTGGGTGAGTTTCTGGTCCGTTTTTGGGGAGATTTGGGTCAGTTTCTGGTCATTTTTTGGGGTGATTTGGGTCAGTTTCTGGTCCTTTTTGGGGGAGATTTTGGTCAGGTTTTGGGTCAGTTTTTGGGCAGATTTCAATCAGTTTCTGGCCATTTTTTGGGGTGATTTGGGTCAATTTGCGGTCATTTTTTGGGGAGATCTGGGTCAGTTTCTGGTCATTTTTTGGGCGATTTGGGTGAGTTTTAGGTCAGTTTTTGGGGTGATTTGTGTCAATTTCTGGCCATTTGTTGAGGAGATGTGGGGCACTTTCTGGTCATTTTTTTAGGTGATTTGGGTCAGTTTCTGGTCATTTTTTTGGGGTGATTTGAGTCAGTTTCTGGTCATTTTTTGGGGAGATTTTGGTGAGTTCTGCGTCCTTTTTTGGGGAGATTTCGGTGAGTTCTGGGTCATTTTCTGGGGATATTTGGGTCAGTTTGTGGTCATTTTTGGTTGAGGCTTGTGTCAGTTTCTGGTCAATTTTTGAGGTGATTTTGGTCAGTTTTTGGGGCATTTTTTTAGGGAGATCTGTGTGAGTTTCTGGTCATTTTTTAGGGTGATTTGTGTGAGTTTCTGGTCCTTTTTTGAGGAGATTTGAGGCAGTTTTGGGTCATTTTTTGGGTGATTTGGGTAAGGTTTTGGGTCATTTTTTGGGGTGATTTGGGAGAGCTTCTGGTCCTTTTTGGGGTGATTTGGGTCAGTTTGGGGTCATTTTTTTAGGTAATTTGGATGAGTTTCTGGTCATTTTTTGGGGTGATTTTGTTCAGTTTGGGGTAATTTTTTGGGGAGATTTTTGGTGAATTTTGGGTCATTTTTTGGGGTGATTTGAGTCAGTTTCTGGTCATTTTTCGGGGTGATTTGAGTCAGTTTCTGGTCATTTTTGAGGTTCTTTGGGTCAGTTGCTGATCATTTTTGGGGAGATTTGGGTGAGTTTTGGGTTGTTTTTTGGGGAGATTTTGGTGAGTTTTGTGTGATTTTTTTGGGGGTGATTTCGGTGAGTTTGGTCATTTTTGGGGGAGATTTGGGTCAGTTTTGGATCATGTTTTGGAGAGATTTGGGTGAGTTCTGGGTCTTTTTTTTGGGGTGATCTGTTAGAGTTTCTGGTCATTTTTGGGGAGATTTGGGTGAATTTCTGGTCCTTTTCTTGGGTGATTTGGGTGAGTTCTGGGTCATTTTCTTGGGTAATTTTGGGTCAGTTTCTGGTCACTTTTTGGGGAGATTTGGGTCAGTTTCTGGTCATTTTTGGGATGATTTCTGTGAGTTTTGGGTAATTTTTTGGGGAGCTTTCTGTGAGTTTCTGGTCATTTTTGGGGGTGATTTTGTGTCGGTTTCTGGTCATTTTTTTGTGGTGATTTGGTTGAGTTTCTGGTCTTTTTTTGAGTCAGTTTTTGGGGCATTTTTTGGGGTGATTTGGCTGAGGTTGTGGTCCTTTTTGGGGAAGATTTGGGTGAATTTGGGGGCATTTTTTTAGGTAATTGGGATCAGTTTCTGATCCTTTTTTGGGGATAGTTGGGACAATTTTGGGTCATTTTTTGGGGTGATTTGGGAGAGTTTCTGGTCCTTTTTTGGGGTGATTTGTGTCAGTTTGGGGTCACTTTTTGGGGAGATTTGGTTGAGTTTTTGGTTCTTTTTTGAGGAGATTTGAGTCAGTTTTTGGGGCATTTTTGCGGGTTATTTGAGTCAGTTTCAGGTCATTTTTGGGGGAGATTTGGGTGAGTTTTTGGTGATTTTTTGAGGAGATTTGAGTCAGTTTTGGACCATTTTCTGGGGAGATTTGTGTCAGTTTCTGGTCACTTTTGGGGGATATTTGGGTCAGTTTCTGGTCATTTTTTTGGGGTGATTTGAGTCAGTTTCTGGTCAGTTTTTGAGGTGATTTTGGTCAGTTTTTGGGGCATTTTTTTAGGGAGATCTGTGTGAGTTTCTGGTCATTTTTTAGGGTGATTTGTGTGAGTTTCTGGTTTTTTTTTTTGAGGAGATTTGAGGCAGTTTTGGGTCATGTTTTGGAGAGATTTGGGTAAGGTTTTGGGTCATTTTTTGGGGTGATTTGGGAGAGCTTCTGGTCCTTTTTTGGGGTGATTTGGGTCAGTTTGGGGTCATTTTTTTAGGTAATTTGGGTGAGTTTCTGGTCATTTTTTGGGGTGATTTTGTTCATTTTGGGGTCATTTTTTGGGGAGATTTTTGGTGAATTTTGGGTCATTTTTCGGGGTGATTTGAGTCAGTTTCTGGTCATTTTTTGAGGTTCTTTGGGTCAGTTGCTGATCATTTTTGGGGAGATTTTGGTGAGTTTTGTGTGATTTTTTTGGGGGTGATTTCGGTGAGTTTGGTCATTTTTGGGGGAGATTTGGGTCAGTTTTGGATCATGTTTTGGAGAGATTTGGGTGAGTTCTGGGTCTTTTTATGGGGTGATCTGTTAGAGTTTCTGGTCATTTTTGGGGAGATTTGGGTGAATTTCTGGTCCTATTCTTGGGTGATTTGGGTGAGTTCTGGGTCATTTTCTTGGGTCATTTTGGGTCAGTTTCTGGTCACTTTTTGGGGAGATTTGGGTCAGTTTCTGGTCATTTTTTGGGATGATTTCTGTGAGTTTTGGGTAATTTTTTGGGGAGCTTTCTGTGAGTTTCTGGTCATTTTTGGGGGTGATTTTGTGTCGGTTTCTGGTCATTTTTTTGTGGTGATTTGGTTGAGTTTCTGGTCTTTTTTTGAGTCAGTTTTTGGGGCATTTTTTGGGGTGATTTGGCTGAGGTTGTGGTCCTTTTTGGGGAAGATTTGGGTGAATTTGGGGGCATTTTTTTAGGTAATTGGGATCAGTTTCTGATCCTTTTTTGGGGGATAGTTGGGACAATTTTGGGTCATTTTTTGGGGTGATTTGGGAGAGTTTCTGGTCATTTTTTGGGGAGATTTGGGTGAGTTTCTGGTCATTTTTTTGGGGTGATTTGAGTCAGTTTCTGGTCATTTTTTTGGGGAGATTTTGGTGAGTTCTGGGTCATTTTTGGGGAGATTTTGGTGAGTTCTGGGTCATTTTTGGGGGAGATTTTGGTGAGTTCTGGGTCATTTTTTGGGGAGATTTGGGTCAGTTTCTGGTCATTTTTTGGGGAGATTTGGGTCAGTTTGTGGTCATTTTTGGTTGAGGCTTGTGTCAGTTTCTGGTCAATTTTTGAGGTGATTTTGGTCAGTTTTTTGGGGCATTTTTTAGGGAGATCTGTGTGAGTTTCTGGTCATTTTTTAGGGGAGATTTGGGTGAGTTCTGGGTCATTTTTTGAGGTAATTTGGGTCAGTTTCAGGTCATTTTTTGGGGAGATTTGGTTGAGTTTTTGGTCATTTTTTGAGGAGATTTGAGTCAGTTTTTGGGGCAGTTTTTGGGGTGATTTGGGTCAGTTTCTGGTCATTTTCTGGTCATTTTTGGGGGAGATTTGGGTCAATTTCTGGTCATTTTTTGGGGTGATTTGGGTCAGTTTCTGGTCCTTTTTTGGGTGATTTGGGTCAGTTTCTGGTCAGCTTTTGGGATGATTTGGGTCAGTTTTTGGGGTCAGTTTTGGGTCAGTTTTTGGGGCGATTTGGGTGGGTTTTGGGTCAATTTTTGGGGAGCACTGGGTGTTACTGGGGGTTGGTGGGGAGCACTGGGTGTTACTGGGGTGCACTGGGAGAGGAGAATAAAAAATAAACGAAATAAAAAAGGAAACATAAAATACAAAAGAAAAATTAAAAAAAAAATTAAAAGCAAAAAAAGTAAAAAGGAAATAAAATGAAAATGAAATAAAAGAGGAAAAAAAAACCCCAAAAACAAACCCCTTCTTGGGCACCCCGTTTCCTTTCCCCCCCCTCCGAAGCGTAAATTGCGGGGTCACCCCTAAAATGGGAGAAGGGGACCCCAAAATGTGGGTGGGGAAACCCCAGGGAGCCGAAAAAGCGGAGGGGGAGCGGGCAGTAAGAAAGCGAAGCCGGGCGGTCGGGCGGCGGGGCAGCCAAGGTGGCGGCGGCATGGCGCCTGCGCAGTCGTTGGCAAGACGGCGTCGATCACGTGGTAAGTAAGGGCGGCCAGGCGCGGGACCGGCGACGCATGCGCAGCGGCTGTCGTGCCGGTGCAGCGCTCCCGGCTCGAGTTAAGGGCCGGTTCCGGCGGCACGGCGGGACTCGCGGTCTCCCGTCTCTCCCGGGGGGTGTGCGGGGGGGAATAACATGAAGATTTTCAGGGGCGAAAGCGCAGAAATCAGCGAGGGACGTTAATTTTGGGTAAAGTCGGTCGCCGGAATTCGAGAGCGACCGGAAGTCCTCCAAGGCCCCGGCCCGGAAGTCCGCCAAGCCCACAGTAAAGATGGCGTTGCCAGGACCGGAATTTAGCCGAGACCACACTAAAGATGGCGGCCCCGGTCCGGAAAGTTCGCCCCAGGCCACACTCAAGATGGCGCCGCCAGGACGGCAACTTAGCCGAGAGTGCACTCAAGATGGCGGCTAGAGGACCCCTTGCCTCAGAGAGGCGTCTATCTTGTTGCCTGACCTCCGCCGCGACCCGGACCCCCGCCCCGCGCCCGCAGCGCCGTCTCGCCGCGCCGCTTCCCGCTGTGGGGACAGGGCGGGGCGCTCGGCGGCGCCGGGCGCGGGCGGCACGTTCGTGGGCGGCGGCAGGCACCGGCGCGGGCAGCCCCCTCTCGGCGCGGCGGCGCGCGCAGGACGCGCGAGAGACCCCCCCAGGCGCGGCCCCGCCCCGTTCCGCTCCGCTCCCCGCTCCCGCTCCCGCTCCCGCCCCGCTCGGTCCCGCCGTGCCCTGGAGATGCTCTCGGGGCTGCGCCGCCGCTTCTTCCCCCGGAAGCGACCCACGGCGGCAGATCCGACCGAGATCGTCCCCGGGGTAAGCGGCGGGGGCGCGGCGGGGGCGCGGCCGCTCTTCGGCCTCTCCCGCGGCCAGCGGGGACCGCGGGCAGGGGAAGCGACAGGCAAGTTTCTCGGCCTCTGCGGAGGAAGAAACTCGCACCTGCGTGCCGCCGCAGGGCCGGGTTCGGGTGTGCCCTGGCATTGCACGCACCCCCCCCCCGCGGGGCGGGGTCTGCGCTGCCTCGGGGACCCTGTCTGTGCTGCCGGGAGAGAGAAATCCTTTGGGAAGCCGGGGTGGAAACAGCAACTCTGTGAATTGCTCAGCTTTTCCTAGGCGAGGGCGGGTTTTAGAGAAGAAAGGCCCGTCCTCGCGAAGGCGCCGCGGGTCTCGCCAAGGGCGGGGGGGGGGCGCGCGGCCGCAGTGGCGCGCGCGGCTGCAGTGCCGCTCCGGCCGTGTCCGCCAGGCGGCGACTGTGAGGCAGGGGCCGGCGCTCGGGGCGGGCTCGCAAGCGGCGCCCGGGGGAAAGCGGCAGTGGTTTGGCCCTGCCGGGCTTCTCCGAGCTTAAAGCCGGAGTCGGAGGCGTCGAGGGAGCGTGTCCCTGCTGAGTTCAGCGGGCGTTCGGTGAATTTGCCGGGGGCAATCTAGTCAGAAGAGGCCCCGTGCTTCACTATTTTCCCTTTTTGTCCTTCGGGGTGACTTCTTACCAGGGATGTTATTCTGACCCCCCGGGGCAAAGGGAGGTGTTCACCTGGGCAGCGTCAGGAGCCACCCTAACTGAGGCCCTGGCAGGTGAGTGCTTTTTGTGCGACTGGACGGCGAAGCCGTCCGTGGGAATGACCTGGCTGTTGGTCAGTGCAGTCCTAATTCAAGTGGCTCTTACTCCGTGTTCCCAGGCTCCCTCTTTTCCTTCGCTCGCCGTGGCCGTGCCGGACGCCTCTGGCAGGACTGACCCCGTGGCTTTAAGGTCCGGCGTGCCGTGTGCCTGCGGGTAAGAAAAGCTGGGAGTGCAGTCCCTCCGCTTTGATTGCTGTGTCTCCTTGGCAGTGATTTGGGAGGGGAATCCCAGAGCGATCTGCTTTGAAGGGGACCTTCAAAGGCCACCCCTGTCTTCCGTGGGCAGGGACACCTTCCACTGTCCCCCGATTGCTCCCAGTCCCGTCCAGCCTGGCCTGGAACGCTTCCGGGGATGGGGCAGGCTCAGCTTCCCTGTGCAGCGTGCTCCGATATTTCTCCACTGGCATCAGGAAAAGTTTTGTCAGCGTGTTTTGTTGGACGATGGTAAGCGGGACCTGGGGTGAAAATGACATTCTGTTTAGGTGCAGAGGGAAATAATTCTCCTTTGAAGTCCAATGTAATTCAGTTTTGCACGAGTCTCGTCTGCCTTATGCTCGAATTGCTTTCTATTCTAGGCAGGTTGTTTTAAATTCAACTTTTATTTTGTGTCTCCCCCCCCGCCCCCCCAGTATCCTGTACGAGACAAAGCTGCCTTTCCTCGTGGGAATGGACTGGCCGGGGCTTTGGCAATCTGGCCCCTCGAAAGACTGAAAGTGACCTCTTCCAACAGGGGAAGGCTCTCTGGCGAGCGGGGCCAGGAAGAACTGGAGTTTGTGGAGAACAAAAGCTGGAAGCGTGCCCTGAAAATCCCCCCCCACTGCTGGCGGTAGGGGCTGACTGGCA
>NW_022476542.1:0-38780 GCF_009829145.1 Chiroxiphia lanceolata
AGGGGGTTAAATGAGGTGGGAGGGAGGAGCAAGAGATGAGTTGGAAAAGTGGGAAGACCCCCCAAAATTCCCCGAGGGTTGTCCTGGTCTCCTCTACAGTCAAAGCCCACAGTTATCCCAGAAATCCCACAGCATTCCCATAATCCTACAGTTATCCCATAAAACCTACAGTTATCCCAAAAGCCTGACAATCATCCCCAGACCCCCCCAGTTATCCCAAACACCTCACAGTTATCCCAAAAATCCTACAGTGATCCCAGAAATCCCACAGCGATCCCATAAATCCCACACTCATCCCAAAACCCCCAGTGATCCCACAAATCCTACACTCATCCCACAAATCCCACACTGCTCCCGGTGCCTTCCCACCCCCTCTCCACCCGTAGCAATTCCCATTCCTTCCCCATCCCAGGAATCCCCATAATCCTCTGTAGCTCCCTGACCCTGGGATCCCATTCCAGGGTTGTATCCCATGGGAATTCCCTGGGAATCCCCAAAGTTTTAGGTCCAGGCTTTGTCTCCAAGCCCAGGTTTGAATCCACCCAGGGTGTTGTTCCCAATCCCTCGGGAATGGGACGGATCCAGAGGGCGGGTTTTTGGGATGGGGGTGGATCCAGTGGGATCATCTGGATGGAATTCCATGTGTCCAGAGAATTCCCGAATTCCCAGACTGCTGTATCCGGGTCCGGCCCCTCCTGTACAGCCGCACTTTACTGGGAAAACCGGACTCTTTTCCTTCTTCCCAAGTGTCTCGTGTGGTGTTTTCCAGGGAAAACAGGATCCAGAGGGATTGGTGGGGGGTCTGTTTTGGGATTTGGGGGGTCCCGGAGCCACATCCCAGAGTTTTAAGGGCCTCAGGAATTCTGGGATGGGTTGGGAAGTGGTTCGGGAAAGGGTGGTCCCAGATTTTGGGCGTTCCCAAAGTCTGGGTTTTCTGGGAGGGGGGTTGGAATTAACACCCAAATATCCCCAAAAATGCCCTGCCCCCAAAACACCCCCCCAGACCCCAAATTCCAGGCACAAGGAATTCCCAGATCCTGAATTTTTGGGAGGGGGTTGGGAATTGACCCCCAGGACAGGCAGGGGGGATCAGAGAACACGTGGATTTATTTGGGGAGGGGTCCCCCCATTCCAGGGGGTCTCTAACGGTTGGATTTGGCCACACGCTCCAGCTCATCCTTCTTCTTGATGGCGTAGGAGTTGGAAGAGCCCTGGAAAAGTGGGAAAAGGGGGTTGGAAAAGCGGGAAAAGGGGATTGAGGAGGGGCTGGGGAGGATTTTGAGGGGCTTTGGGGGGTCTGAGGGGTGGTTTGGGGGATCTGGGTGTTCATTCTGACCCTCCCCTCCAAAAATTCAGGGATCTGGGAATTCCCTGTCCTTGGAATCTGGGGTCTGGGGGGGAGGTTGGGGGTGGTTTTGAGGGGTCTGGGGGTGAGTTGGGGGAGTGTTTCTGGGGCGGTTTTGGGGTTTTTTGGGGGGCTCTGGGGGGGGTTTGGGGATTTGGGAGTTATTTGGGAAGGCCTGGAGCAGGTTTTTGGGGCGGTTTCGGGGTGTTTGGGGTACCTTGGCTGCATTAATGAGCTCATCAGCCAAACACTCGGCGATGGTTTTGATGTTCCGGAAAGCGGCTTCGCGGGCGCCCGTGCACAGGAGCCAGATGGCCTGGAACGGGAAAAACCGGGAATGAGGGGGGAAAAGTGGGAATCAGGGAGGGAAATGGGGCAGGAAATTGGGTGTTGGGGGGGGGAATATGGGAATGAGGGGGGAAAAGTGGGAATGAGGGAGAGATTGGGGGGAAGTGGGGAAAAGGAGAAGAAAGGATAATGGGATCTCCTCAGGAACAGGGAGAACGGGAACCCTCTGGGAACAGGGTTAAGGAGCCCCCTGGGATTTGGGGATTCTGGGATCCCGGGATTTGAGGTCCCAGGATTGGGTGATTTGGGGTTCCAAGATTAGGGGTTTGTGGGACTTGAGATCCCAGGATTGGGAGATCCTGGGATTGTGGGATCCCGAGTCTTGGGGATTTGGGGTCCCAGAATGTGGGGGTTCTGGGATTGACGCATTCCAGGATTGGAGTATTTGGGATCCCGGGACTGGGGGGGATCCCTAGATTGTGGGATTTAAGATCCCAGGATTTGGGAATTCCAGGATTTGGTGATTCTGGGACTGGGGGATCCCAGGACTGGGGAGTTTTGGGAATTCTGGGGTACCTGGTTGACCCTGCGCAGGGGGGACACGTCCACGGCCTGTCTCCGGACGGTGCCGGCGCGGCCGATCCGAGTCGAGTCCTCGCGGGGCCCCGAGTTGATGATGGCATTGACCAGCACCTGGAGGGGGTTCTGGGGGGAAAAACTGGGAATTCAGATCCTCCAGATCCCAAAACATTCCTCCCGGATCCCAAAAAAACCCTCTCCTGGAACCCCAACCCCCCCCCCCCCCCAGTTCCCGTGTCTTTCCCACCTCCCAAAGCTGCGTTCCACCACCACAAAGGGGATTTTTCCCCCGCCCGGAATCCCAACAACTCCCACGGAATTCCCACCTCCCCAGTGAGCAGCTGGATGATCCCAAAGTCCCACTCCACGGTCCTGAGCCTCCTCCCATTATCCGACCCATTTCCCCCCGTGTTCCCACGGAATTCCCACGTCCCCCGGACGATCCCGAAGCCGCGCGTCGCGACCTCCAAGGCGGGTTTGGTTTTCTCCCCCCGCCCGCGTTCCCGCGGAATTCCCACCTCGCCGGTGAGCAGGTGGATGATCTCGAAGGCGTGCTTGACGATCCTGACGGTCATGAGCTTCTTGCCGTTGTTCCTGCCGTGCATCATCATGGAGTTGGTGAGGCGCTCCACGATGGGACACTGCGCCTTGCGGAAGCGCTTGGCCGCGTAGCGCCCGGCGCTGTGCGGGAGGTACTTGGCGTACTTCTCCTTGACCGCGATGTAATCCTGCGGGAACAACGGCAATTCCGGGCCATCAGGGGCACGGACCCTCCCCGCTCCGTAGGGACGCAGACACGAGCCCGCTGTGCTGCTCTGGAGTCTCCTTTGCCCGCTCTGGATCCTTCTTTGTCCATCGTGGATTCTTTTTTTCTATTCCGGATCCTTCTTTTCCCACTTTTCTCCCTCTCTGGACGCTTCCTTCCCCACCCTTTTCCCCACTCTTTCCCTTCTCTCTTTCCCACCCTGGATCCCCCTTTTCCCCTCCCTTTTCCTTGTCTTTTCCCACTCTGCGTTCCTCTTTTCTACTCTGCATCCTTCTTTTCCCACTTTTTTCCTCCTCTGGACTCCCCTTTTCCCCCTCTGGCCCCCCAGAATTCCAGGTCACCTGCAGGGAGATGCCATTGATCTGCCCATCCTTCACACCCCCCCCTTTTCCCCTCCTGGATCCCCAGCATTCCCACTTTTCTCCCGCTATGGAGCCTCCTCTGGCTCTCCAGGACCCCCAGAATTCCGGGTCACCTGCAGGGAGATGTCGTTGATCTGCACATCGTCCGTGCTCCACTTCCCAAAAAGTTTGATATCCGGAGTCTCGGTCACGGCTGGCGCCGTCTCCCAGTCGGTCATGCTGGAAAAAAACACGGAAAAACATGGGATCAACGTGGGAAAAGGGGCAGGGAAAGGGCTTGGAAAACGGGGTCGCACTGGGATCCCTCCCTTTCCTGCTCTGGATCCCTCATTTTCCTCTCCTTTCCCACCGTTATCCCTGTTTCCTAATCTAGATTCCTATTTTCCCACTCTTTTCACGTTTTCCCTCCGTGGATTCCTCTTCTCCCCTTTCACACTCTGAATCTCTCATTTCCCGCCGTGGATTCCCCTCATTCCCACAATTTTATCCCCCTTTTCCCACAGTTTTTACCCCCATTCCCACTCTGGATCTCCCTTTTCCCTCAGTTTTGTCTCCCTTTTCCCACATTTTTATCCCCCATTCCAGCTCTGCTCCCTTCTTTGCCCCAAATCCCTCAACCCTGCAAATCCCGACCAAACCCCTTCAATTAAATCCCAGGAAAACCGGTAGGATCCACTTCCCCTCCCCCCAACTCCCCCTTCAAACCCTTTTTTCTCCCCTCCCCGAAAGCCCCCCGGCCTCGAACCCCCCTCAATCCCTTCTCAGGACTCCCCCTCACCCCCCGATCTCATTTTCCCCCTCAAAAATCCCACTTTTCCCCTCAGAATTCCCGCTTTTCCCCCCTTTCCCCGCTCACATGGCGGCGGTCCTGACTCCGACCGAGGAAAGGAAGGCCGATGGGGCTTCCCGGCCTCTTATGGAAGGGCTCGGGTTCGCTTCCGGCTGCGCATGCGCAAACTTCAACGTGACGTTTCTTTCCGCCCTTCCTGCCCTCACTGCGCCTACACTGGCCTCAATGCGCATGCTGCGGCCGCCATGTTTGTTGAGGGCGCTCGCCCACACGCCGCCATATCTGTTGAGGGTGCTTGCCGCCATGAAGCGGAGTCAATTCACAGTAGAGGGCTAAAAACACGCGCGAAGGGGACAGAGTGGGATCAGGGAACCCTAAAGGCGCCAAAGGGGGGGAGTCTCATCAGCATGCCCATGAAGCCATGTCCGCCATATTTCTTGAGCGCTCTCGCCCACACGAGAGGCGTAAAAACTCACTATAAAGGGACAAAAACAGGCGTGGGAGGCACAGAGTGACCCTATAGAGGGGCATAAATACGCGTGGAGGGGAGAGAGTCGCGTCAGGAAGCCCCAAAAGCCTCACGGGGCTCTCGCGGGTGGACAAGGAGCGGGGCCGCCTCCCATAGGCCAATCAAGGCCCGCGTCTCCCGTGACGTCACCGGTTGCTAGGCAGATCTCTCGAGGGGTTTCTGGGGTGAAAAAGGCAAGAAAAAGGGCAAAGGAAAGTCGAGCACCCCCCTTAGGGGGTGTGGGGTGTGTCGTACAAGTGTCCCTAAGGTCACAGCCAACCCCAAAATGACTTTGTTACAAACGAGCATCTTTATTTCCTTTTTTGGGGGACATTTTGGGCGACATTTTGGGACATTTTGGGCGACATTTTGGGACATTTTGGGGGGTTGGGGGGCTTGGAGTCTGTCACAGACTCAATGTCGCTGTCCTGGGAGTCCTGGGAGTCCTCAGATGCTGCCTGGAGGGGGACAGGGGGTGGCAGAAGGGAGGACATCCCCAGAGGGGCTAGGGGCCCCCCATTTGGGGCCATTTGGGACCATTTGGGGTGGGGGGGTGTCCTTTACCTGCACAGTTGTCACCTGGCAGAGGAGTGTAACCTGCAAAGAGGGGGGACAGGGTGTTCAGGGGGGGGTTGTCACACCAAGACCACCCCCTCTTGTGGCCCCCAAGGGTCTCACCTGGAATTGGGGCCTTCTTCTGGTACCTCCAGAGGCCGAAGGAGAAGAGGAGGAGTCCCAAAACCATGGCCAGGGCAGCCAAGGCCACCAGCAGGGACAGCCGTGGGGACAGGCCTGGAGCTGAGGTAGGATGGGGGGGTTAGGGGGGTTTGGGGGGGCTGGGAAGGGGTTTAGGGGGGCCGGGGGGTTATGGGGTGTTTTGGGGGGGTCTTACAGACTTTTGGGGGGTCTGGGATGATTTTTGGGGGGTCTGATGAGATTTTGAGGTGAATCTTTGGGAGGTTCTGGCAGGATTTGGAGGGTCCTGGGGGGTCTAATGGGCTTTTTGTATGTGCCTTTGGTGGGTTCTGGGAAGATTTGAGGTGTTCCAGGAGGATTTGGGGTGACTTTACCCCCCCCAAACCACCCACCAGTGGGGTGGCCCCCCCCCAAAACCCCCCCAAGCCCCCAGATGCTCACCCCAGTCCTCCAGGAGGGGCTGCTTGAGGCTCGGGTGCTGCACCAAGCACGTGAAGGTGTCCCCGGGCTCGGGGGTCACCTCGAGGGTCCCCTCGCTCCTGTAGCTCCAGTCCCCCATGGGGATGATTGGGGGGGGCCCGGGGGGGCCCTGGGGCTCCAGGACCACCCCGTTCCTGAGCCAGGCCAGGCTCAGCTCGGGGGGGTAAAAGCCCCACACGTGGCACGTCAGGACAAGGGGGGTCTGGGCGTTCCCTGGCGCCGAGGGGACGATGCAGATTTTGGGGGGCACTGGGATAAAGGGGGGGGTTGGGGGGATGGGGGGGTGGGATGAGGTTAGGGAGAGCTGATCCCCTTCCCAGATCCCCCCAGAATCCCCCCGTGAAGCCCCCTGTTCCCAATCCCCCCATAAACCTCATGGGGGGACTCATTTCTAATCCCCCCCCGTTCCCAAAGACCCCCATGGAATCCCCCCCATAAAACCCCCCTGTTCCCAATCCCCCCCATTCCCAATCCCCCATACCCCCCCATTCCCAATTCCCCCCATTCCCAACCCTCATTCTCAATCTCCTCATTCCCAAATCCCCCCATAAAACCCCCATCCCCAATTCCCCATTCCCACCTCGCTGTTCTCAATCCTTCCATTCCCATCCTCCATTCCCAGTTCTCCCATTCCCAATCCTCCCCCAGTCCCACTCCCCTGGTTCCCAATCCCCCCACTCCCAACGCCCCCATGGAATCCCTTCCATACCCCCCCATTCCCGATTCTCTCATTCCCAATCCCCCCCAGACTCTCACCCCTCCTCTGGGCCGTGTCCCCCCACACTTTTGGGGGCAGTTGGGTGCAGACCTTCCCCCTTTTCCGGAGCCTCTCCCCCCACTGGGGGTCCCCGTTGAGCGTCTTGGCCAGTTGGGCCCCGATGGGCTCCAGGGGACCCCCCCCCCCGCAGGGCACGAATTTGGGGGGGCCCTGGGAGTCCACGCAGACCAGGGGGAGTTTGTTGAAGAGGAGGGTGAGGTCGAAGGAGCCGTTGGTGGCCGGCACGGGGCACTCACTGGCCACCTGGACCACGAAGGCGCCTGTGGGGGGAGGGATTTGGGGGGGGGTTAGGGGGGATTTGAGGGGATCTGGGGCGGTTTGGGGGGATTTGGGGAAGTTTGAGGGTGTTTGAGTGGGATATGGGGGGACTTGGGGGGGATATAGGGGGAGATTTGGGGAGATTTGGGGGGATTTGGAGCCCGCGGGTTTGGGACTTCCCAAACCCACCCCTTTGCCCCCATAAAATGAATCCCCTCAACCCCCCCTTGTTCCACTCCCCCCAAATCCGCGGTCCCACAGGACTGAGCTCCCCCAAAACACCCCCCTTTGCCCCCCAAAATCCCCCCCAAAATCCCACCTGCGCGGGGGGTCCCGAGGACCAGGACGAGCAGCACCAGCATCGCGGAGTTCGGGGGGTCCGGCCGCGCTCTGAGACCGCCCCGGACCCCCCAGTCCGGCCCGAGCCCTTAAACCCCGCCCAAGGGCGGGGCGGGCCCGGCACAGCCAATGAGCGGCGGCGGCCGAGGCGCGTCACCGGTTGCCGGGCAGGACCCGCCCGAGGCCGCCGCGGGCCGGACTTAGATGGGACCAGGACCGGGATCAGCAGCGGGAGCGGGGGCAGGACCGGGACCAGGAGCAGAACCGGGACTGGGATCAGGATCAGGACTGGGACCTGGATCAGGATCAGGACCGGGACCAGGATCAGGGCCAGAAGCAGAACTGAGAGTGGGATTAGGATCAGGATCAGGACCAGGACTGGGATCAGGACCAGGGCCAGGATCAGGACTGGGATCAGGATTGGGACCAGGACTAGGGACCAGGACCAGGACTCAGGACTGGTCTCAGGATCAAGATCAGGACTGGGACCAGGATCAGGACTGGAACAAAGACCAAGATCAGGACCAGAAGCAGGACTAGGAGTAGGACCAGGATCAGAACTGGGACCAGGATCAGGGCTGGGACAAGGACCAGGATTGGGACCAAGAGCAGAACTGGGACCAGGATCAGAATCAGGACTGGAGCCAGGACTAGGACCAGAACAAGGATTGGGACCAGGACCAGGATCAGGACTGGAGAAGCCACCAACAGGTCACATGCCACCTTTCCCAGTGGGAAAACTCTGGGAATGGCTCTGGAATGGGATAAATCCCAAGATCAGCCACCAGTGGGCCACATCCCACATTTCCCAGTGGGAAAACTGGGACACAGCTCTGCAAACAGCTCTGGATTTGGGATAAATCCCAAGATCGGCCACCTTTTCCAGCTGGGAAAGCCTCTGGGAATGGCTCTGGAATAGGATGAACCCCAAAATCAGCCACCAAGGGGTCACATCCCGCCTTTCCCAGTGGAAAAAGTCCAGGAATGGCTTTGGAACAGGATGAACACACGAGGACACGAGCTCAGCCGTAACCAAGGGGAGAGTTTATTTGGGATGATGGGAATTGGGGGTCGGGAACATTCCAGTTCTTCGTCCCCCTCCCAGATTCCCACGTGGAGCTTCTCTGTCGTCTGCTCAACCTGCGGGAGGGGACACAAAGAGGGGGGTCAGGGACATTCCCGAGGCCCCTCCCTCCCCTTGGGGGATCCCCCAAAACGTACCTTGGGGATTTGTCCGGGAGAGCAGGAGCAGGGAGAGCCCCAGGAGCCCCAGGACCCCCCCGAGCGCCATCGCGGCCCCACAAAGCACCATCGGCAGCTCCGGCACCTCCAGAGGCTCCGGGGGCACTGCGGGAACGGGACACGGCTCAGGAGAGGCAGCGGCGTTGGGGTTGGGAGCAGGAGCAGGACGGGGACAAGGACCAGGAGCAGGACCCGAATTGGGATCAGGACCAGGACCAGGATCAGAAGAACCAGGACCAGAAGAACCAGGACTGGGACCAGAACCAGGACCCCCCCAGGTGTGTCCCCCACACCGTGGTGTCCCCCCTCCAGTGCCGCCCTCTCACCCCAGTAGGTGACCACCGAGGCGTTGTCCCCCCGGGGGGTCACCAGGCAGGCGAAGACGTCCCCGCGCTCTGGGGTCACTTCCAGGCGGGACAAGGTCCAGAAGGTGAGCTCCGGGGTGGGGGTGAAGGGCCCCTGGGTGACCCCCCGGGTGACGGGGACACCCCCCCGGGTCCAGGTGACGTCCAGGGCCGGCGGGAAGACGTTCTCCACCAGGCACAGCAGGGTGTTGGCCTCGCCCAGCGCCAGCGGCAGCGCCGGGAACACTTGGGCCACCGGCATTCCTGCGGGGATTGCATCCCGTAAAAACGGTGGGATGGGACCTCCAAAGGGTCCCATCCCAAAGGGACGTCCCGCCCCGATTCCTGACCTTGGGGGCTCCAGGGCTGGGGGAACCTCCAATCCCAGCCTCAGGGTTGAGCTTTTCGCTGAAGCCAGGGGTTTTTTTTCTGAATTCAGGTCTTTTCCATCCCTAAGTTTTCCCATTCTCTCCATCCTTCCCTCCCCAAGTTCCTCCATCCCTCCCACCCCCAAATTTCTTCCATCCCCCAAGTTCTTCCCTCGTCTCCATCCCTTCTTCCCCCAAGTTCTTCCATCCTTTCATCCCCATCTTCTTGGGGGACACCTGGGAATCCACGGATCCACTGACCTGGGGGTGCCACCCCCCTCACCCCCCCCAAATTCCTCCTCCATCCGCCATCCCCCCCAGCAGGACGGTGCTCCATCGACCCCCGGTGTCCCCTCTGTCACCAACCCCTGGCCTGGGGCAGGACCCCGGTGGCCGAGCGGCCGAGCCCGTCCAGGACACCCCGGCACAGCTCCACGTCCAGGCGCAGCTCCGGGGGGGTCTCCAGGTCTGGGGGCAGCGGGGGCAGGTCCGGGAGTGCCGGGAGCCACCGGGATCCCGGGAAGTCGAAGCTGTAGAGTCGCTGCCCGTCCAAGGTGAGGGAAAGGTCCAGGGAAGGGGTGTCCGGTTGGCAGGTGAGAACCTCGGCCAGGAGGTGGGTGGGGGGCTCTGGGGGGGGCACAGGGGGGAGTTGGGGGGATTTGGGGGGGATTTAGGGGGATTTGAGGGGGTTCAGGGGGGATTTGGTGGGATTTGGAGGGGACGTTGGGGGGAATTGCAGGAGTTTGGGGGGGATTTGAGGGAGTCCTGGGGGGATTTGGATGGGAATTGGGGTAGGTTCGGGGATCCAGGGGGGATTTGGGGGGAACTGGGAGACTTTGGGGGGAATTAGGGAGGATTTGGGGGGGAACTGGGGGACTTTGGGGGGGACTGGGGAAGTTTACGGGGGATTGGGAAGGATTTGGGGGGGATTTGGGGGGTGCTGGGGGGATTTGGATAGGAATTGGGGTAGTTTGGGGGGGGATTTGAGGCGGTTTGGAGGAGTAAAAAAAGGAGTAGAAAAAAGGGGGAGAAAAAAAGGAAGAAAAGGGGGAGGGAAAAGGGGAACAGGAAAAAGGGGAACAAGGAAGAGGGAACAGAAAAAGGGGAGGGAAGGAGGAACAGGGAAGGAGGAACAGGGTGCAGGCAGGGGGTACAGGCAGAGATTTAGGGGGGATAACCGGGGGTACAGGCAGAGATACAGGCAAGGATTTAGGGGGGATAACCCGGGGTAAAGGAAGAGGTACAGGCAGGGATTTAGGCAGGATAACCCAGAAGTACAGGCAGAGGTACAGGCAGGGGTACACAGCCGGTTGCGAGCAGGGGATCACCCCCTCACCCCCCCTACCCCCAAAGCCTCCCCTCCTCCCTCCCTCCCTCCCCCTCTCCCCTTCCCCTTCCTACCGGGGGTGACGGCGGCGGCGACCCCCAAAAGCCCCCCGAGCAGCGGGGCCAGGAGCCCCCAAAAACTGCCGCCCATCCCCGCGCCGTGAGGCCACAGTTGGGGTGGGGAGGCCCCGCCGCGTGACTCCCCCAAACCCTCCCAAAAACTCTTCCCCAAAGCCCCCAAAAACCTCCTCCCAAACCCCCGCCCCCCCGGACGCGCTGACCAATGGAAGCGCTCTGTTGGCGCCGCGTCACTTGTTGCCGGGTGGAGAAGCCTCAAGGCGAGCGCGGTTGAGGTGACAGAGCCACGGAGTCGCCGAGGGGTTCACAGGAGGATCCCCGCGACGTCCCCCCCGCGTGTCAGGAGGGGGGACAAAGCTTGGGGGTCCCCCAACTTGAAGGGGGGTCCCCAAAGCTTTTTCCTCCGTCCTGACACGCGGGGGGGACGTCACAGTGGTTAATTAAGCGGTGTCGTGATAATTAGGGGGCACCGACGGGTGCGCGGGGGTTCGGGAGGGAGCCCTGGAATACCGTGGACACCCGTGGGGTCATCTCGCGCCCCCCCCAAACCCGCCGTGACTGCCCTCCACACCTCGCACCTCACCTGACCCCCCCACGGGTGCCAGTGGGGCACTCCTGGGATGTCGTGGACACCCGTGGGGTCACCCCGGAATACTCGGGAGCCCAAATTACCCCGTGGGTGCCCCGAGGGACCCCCGCGGGTGCCCCCACACCCCTCCCACCCCACCTGACGCTCCCCCAGATCCCAGCGCTGCCCCCTTGGAATATCGTGGACCCCCCTATCCCTCGTGGGTGCCCCTCACCTGACACCCCCCCCCCCCCCCCCCAGATCCCAGCGCTGCCCCCCTGGAATGTCGCGGACTCTCGTGAGGTCACCCCTGCAATGTCGTGGAACCCCCCTGGAATGTCGTGGAACCCCCCCCTGGAATGTCGTGGAACCGCCCCCGCCCCCCCCCGCCACGAGACCTCCGTGGGTCCCCCCGCACCGCTGCAGCGGGACCGCACTGCGCATGCGCGGGGCACTAAGACCCCGCGGAGCCCCTAGGGGGGGCCCCATGAATGTGGGCCCGTGGGAGCCGCGGGGAGGGCACGTGACCGCGGGCAGCCAATCGCGGCGCGGGTGACGTAGCGCGTGGCTCCCTTTTCTGCCCCGGGATGGTTTTTTTTCACCTTTTTTGCCCCCAAAACGGGGCTTTTCGGGGCGGGAGGGGCGCGGATGAAGCGGGGCCGGGCGCGGGGGTGGCGGCCAGGCGCGGGGGCCCCTCAGGTGAGTGATTTTTGGGGAAGTTTTTTTTTGGGGGGGGGCGGCCTCGCCCTGCCCCCTCCCCGACGGTGAGGGGCGGGGGGAGGTCACGTGGGGGCGGCGAGCTGTCCATCAAGCGATATCTCGCCCCTCGGGTTTCACTTCAACCAATGGGAGGTGCGGGTCGCCTTGATTGACAGCTGGGGGCCCGGCTTTGTGCGCGCGGCGGGGGCGGTGGTTTGGGGCGAAAAGCGCCATGTTTGGGTGTTCGCGCGGGGGCGGCGGCGACGGGCGCGGCCCCAAGTGCTGTGTCACGGCGTTGGGGGGGGTGGTGGGGAAGGGAGGGATCGCACGGGACTCGGAGATCTCCACGAGCCCTGTGGAGTTCGGAGGGGGGGGGAGGCTGGGAAGAATTGAAGAATGCGACCCCTTTACATTCCATGAAGGGGTTTGGGGGGTTCCCGTGCGGGGGAGCGAGCGCTGAAGCCCCTCCCGCGGGCGCGGGGCCCTTAGGGTTGCGGGGTGAGAAGTGTGGGGGGATTGGAGGGGAGAGGTTTATCGCGGCTTAACCCGGGCTGGCGGCCACGGCAGCGGCGCGTCCGTGGGGGTTGTGGTGTCCCGCGTGTGACCAGGGAGGCGTTGGCGACCCCTGGGAACCCGTGGAGAGCGGGGGGGGCAGGGGGTGGTGCGCGGGTCAAGTGAGTGTTAAGGAGTTCGCGAGCGCCGCGAGGGGGGTGAGGGCGGAATGGGGGTTCCCATGGTGCTCGGTGGAGCGGAGGAGAAGGGGGGACGTGGAGAGGCCGCCCGGGAGGGCCGCGGTCATTGTCCGCTCGCCCGCTCGCGGCCGCCGCCGCCATTCAAGATGGCGGCGCCTCTTTCCCCCCCTCCCCTCAGCGCCAACCGCCGCCCTTCTCCCCGCCCACCTCGCTGCCCCTGGGCCAACCACCGAGCGGCGGGCGGTGGCGCCGACCAATGGGCGTCGAGGGCGCCGCCCGCTCTCAGTGAAGGCGCCGGGCGGAAAAGCCGCGCGGGGAGGCGGGGCCGCACGGGTGGAGGTAGGGGTGATTGACGCGCCAGTCGGCCAATGAGAGCGCGATGTTGGAAGTGCCACCGCCCAATGAGGCTACGGTTGGGCGGGGAGGGGCGGGTTCGTGACGTCAGCGGTGTCGGCGGCCAATGGGGAGGTCGGTCGCGTCTATATAAGGGCGGGCGGGGGCAGGCCGAGCGGCGCCATTTCGCGGTGGACGAGGGGACGGAGCTGGTCGGGCCGCGGCAGAGAGAGCGAGCGAGAGAGAGCGCGCAGAGGGGCGGCCCCTTCAAAAAAAAAAAAAAGCAACCAACCTCTCTCGGCTCCATCCCCCCGGAGGAGCTCCGAGGGGGGGAAACCCTCCCCGGCCTCCGCAGCGACCCCTGCCTGCGGCCACCGGCGGCGAGCGGCCGCCTCCTCGTCCTCCTCCTCCTTCCCCCCCTCCACCTCCCTCAGCGAGCCAAGATGGAGCGCGGCCGCTGATCCCGTCGATCCGCCGTCATCCACCGGCCTCCCCGCGGCTCAGCGCCTCGTCTGCGGTCCTTGCGGGTGCTCCGGGCTCCGAGCGACTCGCCGAGGGTTGTATCGAGCGCGTCGCGAAGGGTTTGTGCCTCCCGGTGAAGCTCCGAAGAGGGGACCCCCTCGCTCCCCTCCAGTACCCCCCCGTTGCATCCCCTCAGCGCTCGCCGCCATTTTCGCCGCGCCCGTGGATGTTGAGGCCGTGGGAGGGTCCCGGCATCGTCTCCTGAGGGAAAATTAATTAGATAGAGGAAAGGGGGGGCTCCTGGCTCGCCTCCCGACCCCCTCCCCGTCCTCATCCCGCCGGGGATGCGCTGACGGGGGGGGGCCCCCACCGGGCCGCGAGCGGCGGAGCTTTGGCCGGGCAAAGTGGGGGGGTCGTCGGAGGAGACGGCGGGAGGAGGAGGAGGAGGAGGAGGAAGAGGAGACGAGGGCCCGCGGGCCGCGCACGGAGCCGTCGGGATGTTGCAGAATGTGAATCCCCAGAGCAAGTAGGTGCTTTGTGCGGGGGGAACTAAACGGGTTTTGGGGTGGGAAGGGCGCGTTTTGGGGTTTCGTGGAGGAGGAGGAGGGTGCGTTGTGTGGTTGGGGCTTGGTGTTGGTAAGGTCGTGAAGTGGCACTGTGGGACCCCCACGCAGTGGAACCCCCGTGTTTTGTCACCCCCGTGTTGTGTCACTGTGGGATCCCCGCAAGGTGGGACCCCCCACCTTGTGACACTGGAATACCCATGCAGTGGGTCCCCCGTACTGTGACAGTGTCACTGTGGGACCCTCACCTTGTGACACTGGAATACCCATGCAGTGGGACCCCCCTACTGTGACTGTGTCACTGTGGGACCCTCACCTTGTGACACTGGAATACCCATGCAGTGGGACCCCCCTACTGTGACTGTGTCACTGTGGGCCCCCCCACCCTGTGACACTGGAATACCCATGCAGTGGGACCCCCGTATTGTGACAGTGTCACTGTGAGACCCCCACAAGTTGGGACCCCCACACTGTGACAGTGTCATTGTGGGACCTCCACGTCATGATATTGGCACTGTGGGACCTCCACAGGGTGGGGAGGTGTCATTGTGGGACCCCCAGGTTGTGTCACTCCAACACAGTGGGACTCCCATGTTGTCACGCTGCGGGACCCCAAAGATGTGGCAGTGTCATGGTGGGACCCCCCACATGATGGGACCCCCATGCTCTGACAGTGTCATGGTGGGACCCCCACATTGTGTCACTGAGAACCCCAAGCTGTGACAGTGTTTCTATGGAATCCCCATGTTGAGACCCCCATGTTGTGATACCGTGGGACCCCCAAGCCATAGCAGTGTCATTGTGGGACTCTCACGTTGTGGCACTGTAGGACCCCCGTGCAGTGGGACCCCAGTGTCGTGACAGTGTCACCGTGGGACCCCCAGGTTGTGTCATCCCAATACAGTGGGACCCCCACGGGATGTGACCCCGACATTGTGACCCTGAGGGAGCCTCGTGCTGTGACAGTGACACTGTGGGACCCCCCCAAGCTGTGACAGCGGCCCTGGGGGTCACTCTGTCCTTGTCATGTGGGGGTCATGCCCTTGGGGACACTCCTGGGGTCACCCAGAGGTCAGCTCAGGGAAAAAAGGAGGTCCCAGCCCCCCCAAAGCTGAGCTGGGGGAGAGGCTCGAGAGCTTGGCCAGGAGCTGGTTGTGGGAACAGCTGGAATTTTGGGGGAGTCTTGGGGGTCCCTGGAGCCTTTGGATTGGTGCCTGGGGGTTCCTGTTCTGGGACCCCCCCAAGACCTTGGTGTTGGTGTCCTGGGGGTCTCTGGAGCCTTGGAATCACTGTCCTGGGGGTCCCTGTTGTGGGACTCCCCCAAAGCTTGGTGGTGTTGTTCTGGGGGTCCCTGGAGCTTTGATGGGGGTGTTCTGGGGGTCCCTGGAGCCTTGGAATCTGTGTCCTGGGGGACCCTGTTCCGGGAATCCCCCCCAAACCTTGGTGGTGGTGTCCCGGGGGTCCCCATGGCCACTGTGGCATTTCCTGGTTTGTTTTCCGTAATTTTCCTTTTTTCTGGATATTTCAGGACCCTCAGACCCGTCGTTGCTCTAAAATGCTGATTATTGCTCTAAACCACTGATTTTTCCCAGAAATCAGTGCAATTCCTGGGAATTCCTGGGAGCTTGTGGACAGAATCCTGGGGGTTTGTGGCTGAAATCCACAGGAGCTCATGGGTGGAATACATGGGATTTCATGGCAGAATCCGCGGGGGTTTGGAGTTGAACTTCCTGGGAGTTCAGGGCCAGAATTCCTGGGTGTTCATAACTGAAATCCATGGGAGCTCCTATGCAGAATCCATGGGGGTTTGTGTCTGAAATTCCCGGGAGTTCATGGCCAGAATTCCTGGGAGTTCATGGCCAAAATTCATGGGAGTTCATAGCTGAAATCTATGGGAGCTCAAGGGCAGAATCTGTGGGGGTTCACGACCAGAATTCCCATGGGAAGCTCCTCTTCATCCCAAAGATCTGGACAGTGGTAACGGCGCTGCTTCGGCCCTGATAGCAGCTCAAGGAGCAGTGTCAGCTCCTTCCGGGACTCTCTCCCGGGAATTCTGGGAAGCAGATCCATCCCCCTTTTCCCTTAACCCCTGTGTGTCTCCTCCCCTCCCCACAGGATCCTGGGGAAGGGCAATGAATCCGTAGGAGCTCCTGGGGAGAATTCCTGGGGCTTCACAACAAAATCCATGGGGGTTCAGGGCTGAAATTCCCATGAGTTCGTGGCTGGAATTCCTGGGGGTTTGTGGCCAAGTCCATGGGGGTTCAGGGCTGAAATTCCCAGGACTTCATGGACAGAATTCCTGGGGGGAATATGGGGTCTCCCAGGCAGAATCCATGGGGGTTCAGGGCTGAAATTCCTGGGAGTTCATGGCTGAAATCCATGGGAGCTCCTGGGCAGAATCCATGGGGGTTCGTGGCCAGAATTCCCTCGGGAAGCTCCCCCCCATCCCCAAAGATCTGGACGGTGGTAACGGGAACGCGGTGGTGCTCCATAGCGGTTCTTCCGGGACTCTCCCGGGAATCCCCTCCCTGAATCCCACGTGTTCTCCCGTCCCTCGCAGGCTCCTGGGGGAGGGCAATGCCGGGCTCATGGCGCTGGCGACGCCGACGGAGTCGACTCCCGGGAAGCGGATCCGCAAACCTTCGCTGCTCTACGAGGGCTTCGAGAGCCCCACCATGGCCTCGGCTCCCGCCCTTCCCAACCCTCAGGCCAATCCGCCGCCTCCCGAGGTTTCCAATCCCAAAAAACCCGGCCGGATCACCAACCAGCTCCAGTACCTGCACAAGGTGGTGATGAAGGCGCTGTGGAAGCACCAGTTCGCGTGGCCCTTCCGCCAGCCCGTGGACGCCGTCAAGCTGGGCCTGCCGGTAATTCCTGAGGGTGGGAATGCCGGGAATTCCGTGTGGGTGTGCGACCCCTCCCCTCCCCCCAGTCCTTAATCCCACTCAGGCAGAGGTAGATCCAGCTTTTATTTTAATCCCGCTCGGCCACAGGTGTCACCCCGTTGTCCCATCCTACATCCACCCCCAGGGCTCCCGCTATCCCGGATCCCGATGTCCCTACAAAGTTATGGATGAGGGATATTCCCGGCGCTTCCCGACCTAATCTCTTGTGCCCTGAATGCGTTTTGCAGATGTCTCCCATCCATGAGTTTGTAGAAGACATCCCGAGGCCCCCAAATTTAAGGCACCTGTGGCGCCCAAGGAGTTAAAGCCCGAGGAGGTAAATTCAAACCGGAGGGGTTGCTGTTCCCATTCGGTTTAAGCTCGACTTAAGCCCAGCTTAAATTGCCCCCTGAAATTTGATTTTAATTGCCCTTCAACTCACCTTCAATTTAGGTTCAGGTCAAGATAGGTTTAGTTTAAATTCACTCTAAATTTGCTGTAGTTTACCTTTAAGTTTAGGTTAGGTTCTTGGTAAGTTTATCTTTAACTCACCTTAAGTTTAGCTTAAATGCAGCTGAAGCTTGGCTTTAATTCATCTTAAGTTTAGCTTACATCCACCTTAGATTTGGTTTCAACCCGTGTTATAAATCCACCTTAAGTTTAGCTTGAATTCAGTTTCTGTTTCCCTTTAAGCTGGCTTTAATTTGGCTTAAAACCACCTTAAACTTTGATGCAATTTATTTTAAGTTCAGTTTAAATTCACTTTATGTTTAACTTCAGTCCACCTTCAATATGGTTTTAATTCCTCTGAAATTTAGCTTCAATTTGCTTCAAGTTTATCTTAAATTTCTCCTAAATTTAGTTTACATCCACCTCAAGTTTAGCTTAAACCTATCTCAAGTTAAGCTTAAATCCACCTCAAGTTTAGGTTGGATTCACCTCCACCTGAAATTTAGCTTAAACTTCCCTTGAATTTAGCTTAAATTCCCCTTAAATTCAGCTCAAATCCCCCTTAAATTCCCACTCCCACCCCTGTGTCGCCTCCCAGCTGCTCCCAGCCCTCTGACCACCCCGAACCCCCCCTTTGGAGCCGCTTCCCACAGCATTCCCAGTCATTCCCACCACATCCACAGGGAATTCCTCCCCTTCCCCCCTTTCCACCCCAGCTGAACACGAGTGACCCCGCTGTGACCCCCCGATCCCCGTTGTCGCTGTTTTCCCAGGATTACCACAAGATCATCAAGCAGCCCATGGATATGGGAACCATCAAGAGGCGCCTGGAGAACAACTATTACTGGGGGGCGGCCGAGTGCATGCAGGACTTCAACACCATGTTCACCAACTGCTACATCTACAACAAGGTGGGACCGCCCCCAAAACACCCCTGGCACCCCCCAAAAGTCGTGCCTGGCGTTCCCTGACTCCAGATCCAACGATTCCCACAGCCCACGGATGACATCGTGCTGATGGCGCAGACCCTGGAGAAGATCTTCCTGCAGAAGGTGGCCCAGATGCCTCCGGAGGAGCAGGAGATCGTGGTGCCCGTGGCCAAGAACAGCCATAAAAAGGGGGCATCCAGGGCGGCAGGTGAGGAAAAGGGGGGCCCTAAAAGTTGGGAATGGGTGGGGGTGGCAGTTGGGGGGCCCTAAAAGTTGGGAATGGGTGGGGGTGACGGTGGGGGATCCCCAGACCTGGCACCAGTATTCCAGGGTGTCCTTTGGGATAACACTGGTATTCCTAGGGGTCCCCAATCCCCATCTCCAGGTGTTCCCTGTGTCCTTGGGAACAGCGGGATGACAGTGGAGGGCCCAGGGGGTCTCCAACCCTTGGTTCCATGTATTCCCTGTATCCTTTGGGAGGCCCCCGGGGGGCCCCAGCCCCTTTTCCCCTGGGTGTCCCTTGGGATAACAGCAACATTCCCAGTTTTTTTTCTCTCCCCGTGTGCAGCGCTCCTGGCGGGACTGACGGCGGCTCAGCAGGTCCCGGCCGTGTCCTCGGTGTCCCAGCCCACAGTGTACCCCCCCACGACCCCCGAGATCCCCACAACCATCGTCAACATCCCCCACCCCTCGGTCATCTCCGCCCCCATCCTGAAATCCCTGCATCCCAACGCTCCGGCCGTCCTGGCCCCGCCCGCGCCCACACAGCCCGTGGCCAAGGTGGGAATTCGGGGGGAGATGGGATGTGGGGGATCGAGGGGGCTGGGATGAAGGTTCTGGGTGTTGGGATGGGGGTTCTGGACACTGGGACGAGGGATGTTGGTGCTGGGATGGAGTTTCTGGATGTTGAGATGGGGATTCCAGATGTTGGGATGGGGGTCCCACACATCAACCCGGGGGTCCTGGATGCGAGGACGGGGGTCCCACCTGCCGGTCCACCTTCCACCCTCCCCCTCTCGACCTCTCTGATCCCACCTTCCCTCTTCCCAGAAAAAGGGGGTGAAGCGGAAAGCCGACACCACCACGCCCACCACCACGGCCATCATCGCCACCAGCACCGGCGGCGAGTCCTCCCCGTCCCCCTCGGCCTCCGGAGCCCCCCCGGACCCCCCCAAACCCGCCAAGATCCCCGCCCGGCGCGAGAGCGGCCGCCCCATCAAACCCCCCCGCAAGGACCTCCCGGATTCCCAGCAGCACCAAACTTCCAAGAAGGGGAAGCTCTCGGAGCAGCTCAAGTATTGCAACGGGATCCTGAAGGAGCTGCTGTCCAAGAAGCACGCGGCCTACGCGTGGCCCTTCTACAAGCCCGTGGACGCCTCGGCCCTGGGGCTCCACGACTACCACGAGATCATCAAGCACCCCATGGATCTCAGCACCATCAAGGTGGGGGCTCTGGAACCCCCCCCCTGGAGCCGGCAATCCCAAAAATCCTCTGGGGAACCTCGGGGGGAGTTGAGGGAAGGGACACAGGAGGGGTTTGTGGGGTTTTGGGGGATTCCCAAGAGGAATCACGGGGGGGTTTGAGGCATCCCCAAGGGGTGGTTTTGGGATTTTTTTTGGGGGGGGGTGGTTCTCAAGGGGGATCACAGGGAGGTTTTGAGGGGTCCCCAAGGTGGATTTGGGGTGGTTTGGGGGGTCATCCCTGCCCCTTTTGCCCCCCCAGAGGAAGATGGAGAACCGGGACTACCACGACGCGCAGGAATTCGCGGCCGACGTGCGGTTGATGTTCTCCAACTGCTACAAGTACAACCCGCCCGACCACGACGTGGTGGCCATGGCCAGGAAGCTCCAGGTCATTCCCAACCCCCTTAAAATACGGGATATGTTGGGATGCGGGGTCTGGATACTGAGATGGGGTTCAGGGTTTTGGGATGGGGTTCAGAATGGGGGTTCCAGGTGTTGGGATGGGAATTGTGGGAGCCAGGATGGGGTTTTCAGATGTTGGGATGGGGATCCCAAATTTCAGAATGGGGTTTCTGAGGGTTGGGATGAGGGTCCTGGGCGCTGGAAAGGGGATTCCAGATGTCGGATGGGGGTCCCAGATGTCAGGAGGGGATTGCAGATGTACCAGACCTCAGACCATCCCACCCCACCGCAAACTCCCACCCCGATCCCAAATTTCCCCCCCCCTTCCAGGACGTGTTCGAGTTCAGCTACGCCAAAATGCCGGATGAGCCGCAGGACGCCGGAGCTCCCTCTGTGTCCACCCCGCTGCCCGTTCCCAAATCCTCCTCCGAGGAATCTTCCAGCGACGAGGACGACGAGGACGAGGACGACGAAGACGACGAGGACGACGAGACCAGCACGGAAAGCTCCTCGGAGAGCGAGGAGAGCTCGGATTCCGAGGAGGAACGAGCCAACCGGCTGGCGGAGCTGCAGGAGCAGGTGAGGGGCCGTCCCAGGGAACGATCCGCGGCCAGAATTCCCTCGGGATCAGCTCCCTGACCCCCCCCCCGGTGTCTCCTCCCCCCTACAGCTGCGGGCCGTGCACGAGCAGCTGGCTGCCCTCTCGCAGGGCCCCGTGTCCAAACCCAAGAAAAAGCGGGAGAAGAGGAAGAGGAAGAAGTCGGAGAAGCACAAAGGGAGGGACGAGGAGACGAGGGCGAGGCAGGCGCAGCTCCGGAGGGCCCGGAAAGCCGGAGGCGGCGGCGGATCCAAGTGAGGGGATGGTGGGAATGGTGGGAAGGAGGCCCGGGGAGGGTGGGGCAAAGGGGTCTGGAAGTTGGGATCGGGGTTTGGGGTGCCCGGATGGGGATTTGGGGAGGCAGGATGGAGGTGCTGGATACTGGGATGGGGTTCATGGTGTTGGGATAGGAATTTTGGGAGCTGGGATGGGAGTTCAGGGTGCTGGGAGGGAGCTCCAGATGTTAGGATTGGGGTTCTGTGTGTTGGGATGGGAATTTTAGGAACCGGGATGGAGTTTCCAGATACTGGGATGGGGGTTGAGGATGCTGGAATGGGGGATGTGGACATTGGGATGGGGTTCAGGATGTTGGGTTCTGGATGTTAGGATGGGGGTTCCAGGGGTTGGGATGAAGGTTCTGGATGTCGGGATGGAGGTTTTGGATGTGGGGATGAGAGTTCAGGAGGTAGGGATGGGGGATTTGGATGTCGGGATGGGGCTCCAAAATCCATGTGGGACTACCACAGGCTCCCTGGGAACCACAAAACCCCAGCAGAGCCCACGCCAACGGAGCCCCGGGTGCTTCTTCCCACCAGGAATTCCAAGAAATCCGCCAAACCTGCCCTGCCAGCCCCTCCATCCCTCTACGATTCCGAGGAAGAGGAGGAATCCAAACCCATGACCTACGACGAGAAGCGCCAGCTGAGCCTGGACATCAACAAACTTCCCGGGGAAAAACTGGGAAGGGTGGTGCACATCATCCAGTCCCGGGAGCCTTCCCTGCGGGATTCCAATCCCGAGGAAATTGAGATCGACTTCGAGACCCTCAAACCCTCCACGCTGAGGGAGCTGGAGCGTTACGTCCTGTCCTGCCTCCGGAAAAAACCTCGGAAACCCTACAGCGAGAGTGAGTGGGGAGGAGTCCCGGGGATCTGTGGGGGGCAGAGGGGTGTGGATCCAGTGGGATTTTCCTGGGGTTCTTTTTGCAGCCATGAAGAAGCCGGTGGGGAAGACGAAAGAGGAGCTGGCGCTGGAGAAGAAGAGGGAGCTGGAAAAGCGTCTCCAGGACGTCAGTGGGCAGCTGAACTCGGCCAAGAAACCCCCCAAGAAGGGTCTGGAATCTTGGGAATGGGCACTGGGATGTTGGGATGGGGGTCTGGGATGTGGGCGTGGGGGGTGGGGTGTTGAGATTTGGGGCTGGGATGGGGGTTGGGGTGGGATGTCAGAGCTGAACTCTGCCAAAAAAGCCCCCAAGAAGGGTCTGGAATTTTGGGAATGGGCATCGGGATGGAGGTCTGGGATATTGGGATGGGGGTTAGGATGGAATTTCAGGTGCCAGGATGGGATCTGGGCTCTGGGATTGGGATTTCGGGTGCCAGGATGGGTTTCTGGGGTGCCGATCCCGCCGGATCCTGCCACTCATTCCCGATTTCCCCCCCTGCAGCCAATGAGAAGCCGGAATCCGCCCAACAAGTGGCAGCTTCCCGACTTTCCGCCTCCAGCTCCAGCTCTGATTCCAGCAGCTCCAGCTCCTCCTCCTCCTCCTCCGACACCAGCGACTCGGATTCCGGTTAGTTGGGAATTCCCAGGGATTCCCAGGAGTTCCCGGGCTCCGCAGGACCGGACCCGAGTCCCCCCCCCCTGGATTTTGGGGTGACTCCCACCCCCCCTCCAGCACCGATGGACTTTGGGAATGCGGGAGAAGAGGGGGGAGGATCCCATGGGATGAGGTTGAGAATTTTGGGATTATCCCATTTTCCTCCTCCAGTGGAATTTTACTGTTTGTTTTTGGGCTTTTTGTTGATTTTTTGTTTTGTTCTGTTTTTTTTTTTTTTGTTGGGTTTTTTTTGTTTGTTTGGTTTTTTGGGTGATTTTTTTTTTCGTTTGGTTTTTTTTTTTTCTGGCTTGGAATTTTTTCCGACAAAAAAAAAGGGGAGAGAAAAGTTGGGGTTTTTTTGGGGGAGGGTTGGAGGGAGAGTTTTTAGGAAAAAAAACAGCAAAAAAAGTTAAAAAAAACCTAAAAAAAACTTTTTAGAAAAATGTAATTAAAAAAATTTAAAAAAAGCCTCTTGGTGGGGGAGGGGCTGGACAATTCCAGAGCTTGGGAAAAGAGGGTGAGGGGGAAGGGAGGGGGACAAAGTTTGGGATCCTCCAGGTGGATTTTCTTTGGGATGGTGGGGGGCAGGGGTCACTCAACCCCCTCCTCGACCTTTTTAATTGTTAATTTATTTGGGAATTTTGGGGAGGAAAAAGGATGGGCAGTGGGGGAGGGGGTGGGAAAAGTGCCGGGAATGTTGAGACCCCCCCGCATGTTCCGGAGGGGGGGGGAGGGGGAAGGGCCTGTTTTTTACGTTGGAAAAATGTACAATTTTTTTCTACTCCGTTTTCCGTTTGTTTCTTCGGGGTTTCCCCCCCCCTTCCCCCCCCTTTTTCCCAGCTTTTCCCACCTTTTTTCCCCCACTTTTCCCCGCCCCCCCTCTGTAGCCCCTGTAGAGTTGTGTTTTCATCTTGTTTTTCCGACCTTTGGAATTCTTTCGACGTGTAAATAAAGAAAATATTATTCGAGTTGAATTCCCAGGATTTCTGTTGTGATTCGGGGGGGTGGGGAAGTTGGGAATTCCACAGGTGCCTTTCATTAATTTTGGAGGAAAAGTGGGAGGATCCTGTGCCCCCAGACCAATATTAGGAAAACTGGGAATGCTCTGAGTCCCATTCCTTAATTTTTGGGAAAACTGGGAGGATCCTGAGCCCCCAGACCCAAATTGGGAAAGCTCTGTGTCCCATTCCTTAATTTTGCAAAAACTGGGAGGATCCTGAGCCCCCAGACACAAATTGGGAAAGCTCTGTGTCCCATTCCTTAATTTTGCAAAAACTGGGAGTGATCAGAATCCCATTCAAAAATCTCCAACGTCAGCACCACACGTCACCTCAGAATGGGCATAACGCCATAAACCACCTTAAAAAAAATAAAACATTATCAGAACAAGAGGTGCATAAATGCACAGAACTGCCGTTAGAAGGATCGATTTCATAACTGCAGGGCAGCGCTGCCACCTGGGGAGCACGAAAGGTCATTGCACGGAAATCAGGGTTGAGGGCTGGCACCTGCTGACAGTGCGCGGGAACTGCAGCACAAACAATTACACGGCGGGGTAAAAACAGCGAAAATGCCGCAGCAAAAGAATTACAGCAAAAATTAAAAAAAAAAAATTATGTAAAAAAAGCACACAAATCACAACCGAAACAACACCCAGGACCCTTAAATAAAACCTCAAAAAAACCCCACTCAACCCAATGACATCAAACACCTTAAATGAAAAAACCTGACTAAACCACACCCTAACCTTAACCCAGCCCATCCTATAATGCCCCCTTCAGCCCCTTGACCCCTCCCACAACGATCTCAAAGCACCAGAAAACTAATTACCCATTAGCAGGAGAACGATGGCTTACTATTACCTGCTACAACACCCATTTACAGTTAGTTAGGGTTAAGGGTTAGGATTTAAAGTTAGGATTAGGGGTACGGTTTAGCATTAGGCTTATCCCTGGGGGGGGGTTGTCTCTGGTGGTCCCACAGCGTTGCTTCCTCCCCACCCCCAACACTCGGCGCTGAGGTCGACGACCAAAATGATCCTGAGTCACCTTTTCACCCAGGTAGGGGCTTGGGGGGGCCAGGGGGGGCTTGGGGGGGGTCAGGGGGGCAGTTATTGGGGTCCCAGGGGTTACTCGGGGGTCTGAGGGGGAATTGGGAGGTCCCCGGGGGGTCCCAGAAGGTCTTGGGTGGTCTGGGAGAGGGGAGGGGTGTCAGAGGTGACCGGGGGGGTCAGAGGTGACCCGGGGGGGAGGGGATGTCAGAGGTGACAGATGAGCCCTGGGAGGGGGGTGTGTGTCAGAGGCCCCCCAGGGGCTGCCCTCGCCACGGCCCCCCCAACCCCTGAGGGACCCCAAATATCCCCTGGGACCCCCTCCCTCCCCCCTTCCTGCTTGAGACCTTCCCAGGAGCCTCCACTACCCCCCCTCAGAGACCCCCCCAGTGTGCCCTGGGCCCCCCTGAGACCCCTCCAATGACCGCTGGGACCCCCCCCCAGCACCACAAGTGACCTTTGACCCCATTATCCAGTTATCAATAAGGGGTCAAATCAGCAACGGAACCGACTCCAGTGTGACCAGTATGGGAACTGGAAGGACACTGGGAGGGGAAGGGGAGGGGACTGGGCGTACATCTTTGTGCTGATGTCGGGTGACCACCCACCTTCTTGCTCTGCTCCTCTGGCCTCTGTTCTGTTCAACTCTGCTTTAGACCCTGTCCCCCTGACACGGTAAAGAAACCCTAACCAAAGTCACCCAGAGAGATGGGGAGAGCTGAAACAGTCTCCCTTCTCTTTAGGTAAACCACCCAGGGTCACTGCCCGCAGCCAAAGACTGCAGCTGCAATGGCACAGAATATCTGGGTGAAGGAGAGGAAAACTTAAGTGGCACATCTGAAAAGTCAGTGGATGCCTTCACAGGCATTTAGGGGGCTGCTGGACTCTGTTTTTCACTCATACTACCTTCAAAACACCCCTGGCAAGCCCTAAGCTGGCACCCCAGCCCTCCCTCCATCTCTGGGCTCTAACCCCCCACTGCCTACTTGCAAACCTGGGTGTCTGTAGCCATCTTCAACACAGAGCAGCTTCACCTGAGGACTGGATAACACGGGTGAAAAAATGCCAAGCTGCAGTTGAGATGATTGGGAGATCCCAAAAGATGCAAGGCTCCTAAGGAAAAGAAAAAAAGATAACACATTACAGAAGCACCTTACCAACACAGCACACAAAATTCTTAAATTTAAAACCCCTACATTTGAGTGTAATCCTCTTCATTGCCATATACAGCTCTGACCTCACATGACACCCCAGCTTCTGACTGTGCTCCTCCAGCCTCTTCTGTTTATCTCTGCTTTACATCCAGTCCCTCTGATACTGCAAAGAAATGAGTTACCAAAGTCAGCCATATAGACAGGGGGACCTTAACTGCTGCCCAATTGTCACTTCTCTTTGGACAAGCCCTCTGGGGTCCAAAGACAACCTGCACAAACAAACACTGCCCTAACTTTAAGGCCCTGAGTGGCTGAGCCTATCAACAGGGTAACCGCCAAGTCTCCTTTCTACTCCACCTACCCCCAATTCTACACTGCAGGGCAGTTCCAGGCCCAACACAAACTCCAGTGACACATTTCCAGACAAGTGCTGTGCTGTGACGAGGAGAGAGAACTCTGAGAAAGGAACGACGCCAAAATGGACGTGCTGCCGCACGAGAAGACGGAGGATACGGCGAGACTGAACGCAGGAGGCTCTGAGGAGCCTGAAAAGGCACTCTTAACAATGTTCTGTGACAAGAACTGCCTACAAAATTGCTAAGATGGAGGGGAGACAATGCTCTGTTCAGAATCTTCTTGGATTCTCACAAGTCCCGGGCGGTTACAAGGGATGACTGCACAGCACAGCCACTGCTACAACCTGTCAGGAGGCTGTAAAAGACACCTGACCTGACACTTCTCAGATGCGATTCCGATGCACATCCAAACTAGCGAGCCAAAGAACGGATGGTACGGGCACTGGGCTGGGCAGTGCAGAGGTTCAAGACCCTAGGAATGATGCCTTGAGATCTCTGATAAGAACTTTGAGGGCAGAAAGCAAAGACGTGGTGACTGTGAATTGTAAGACACAAGACAAAGAGTGGACAAAGGACACGACACAGACCTGAACTGCTCTGCCCTGCACACCCTACTCCAGTGATGAAAACTAAACTGCTCCTCCTGTGTGTGCCAAGGGCCTGTTAGGGCAGACCCTTTCCCCCATGCTAATTTGAAAATCCCTCCCTCCTAACCATAACATTAGATCCAGCTCTCATCCCCTCTCCAGGTGCTAGTCCTCCACTTATCTTTCCCACAGCTGGGGATGTGAATCCATCTTGGATGCCAAGGAAGGACGCCCGGCTGGCTCACAGGGTCCTGTGATCCCTGACTGGGTCGCTGCGAGAAAGAAAACAGAAACTGACACAAGAGTCGGGCAGCAGGTGGGAGATAACCCCGCAATTGGCTACTCACCCTCCCCTGAGCCCAGAGGTTCTCGGGCCCCTGGCTCCGACCCCGGTCGGACGCTGCTGCCCTCACTGTGTGCCGTACCTGGGGGAGTGAGAAAAAAAGTTACCTGGTGTTTCTGCAAGTAAGGGAGACCCCAGCACCTCCTCCCTACCTCCCTGACTCAACCTCAATGCTCCTCCTTTGCCAAAGGCAGGCAGGATGGCACCTGCAACTGGAAAAGGTCCAGCCTTAATTGATGAGCCTGGTAGTACTAGGAGATTACTCACAAGGACAGCTGAAGACCATCAAACCTAAAGGCTCCTAAGGAAAAGAAAAAAAGATAACACATTACAAAAGCACCTTACCAACACAGCACACAAAATTCTTAAATTTAAAACCCCTGCATTTGAGTGTAATCCTCTTCATTGCCATATACAGCTCTGCTGCTTTGGATGCCAAAGTTGATGCTTCAATAAAGCAGGAATAGCTTGAGAAGGCCCATTCAATGAAAGAAAGGGAGAGCTCTTATCCCATTGAAGCCCAGCTGCTGGATGAGCTCACTTGCACACGATTGCACACGAGTTATGTGCACCCGCTCCATCCGGCAGGACCGTATGGACATCGGCTCGACTGCCTGAGGTAACTGATATGTGGATGGGAGACCCTGAGCGATATTCTGTCTACCCACTGACCCACGGAGCAGGGCAGAGCAGTTCCAGGCTGACCCCAAGTGAGACACCCCGCACCAGTGACGACACACACCACGTGACACAATTGAGAGAAGAAGGACACAAAACAGGGACGAGACAGAGGACGTGACACAGACCGGAACTGCTCTGCCCTGCACACATGAATCCAATAATACAAAGTAAGCCCTTCCTTCGATGCGTCCAAATAACCTGTTACAGGATACCCACTGCACCGGACTAATTTCAAAAATCCCTCTGGGCCAGGCACATGCGTGCACCAACTCCCAGCCCCTCTCTGGGTCTTGGCCCTGCACTTATCTTTCCAAGAGCCGGGGATGCGAATCCATCTTGGATGCAGAGGAGGGGCACCTGGGCTGGCTCAGAGGTTCCTGTCGTCATGAGAGTACTCGGAGTCAACTGCGAGAAAGAAAACCAGACACAAGATCTGAGTCGTGTGGCACGTGGCCCCAGCCCCCATGATCCCTCTACTCACCGTCACCGAGGCAGGTCCTCAGGTCACTGGCTCTGACCAGAGCTGGACAATGTGCTGTCATCTTCTGGGATACCTGAGCGAGAGAGAGACACAATTAGAGGGCATTTCTGAAGCTGCAGTGGATCCCTGCTCCTCCTGCTGCCTCCCCAACTCGCCTCCAATGCCAGGATGCTCCCAAAGGTTAGCTGGATGGCACCTGCAATCACTAGAGCTCAGTGTCTTGTTGCTCATCCTTCTAGTACTCCGAGACTGCAGCCAAAGACAGCTCGAGAGGACCGAACCGGGTCAGTCGCCCCATCGTGAGGTGGATCCTGCAGTCACGAGGTTACTCCAAGTCAACTACGAGAAAGGAAACCGTAACCCATATGTGAGTTGTGTGGCATGGAGCTCAAACCCCAGCGATCCCCCTACTCACCATCACCGAGGCCCTGACCAGAGTCGGACACTGTGCCTCTCACCTTCTGGGATACCTCAGTGAGTGACACACAACATTAGAAGGCATCTCTAAAGCTGCAGTGGATCCCTGCTCCTTCTGCTGCCTCCCCGACTCACCTAGAAGGCTCCTCTCTCTTCAGCTGCTCCCAAGACCGCCCCTGCAAATGAAATGGGGAAATGCTCAAACACTGAGCTCTCAAACATTTAGGGATGGCTCATGAGCAAAGCCAAAAACCGCTAACCCCCATCGGACTGCACGCCGAAGCGTTGCTACACACCGTGAAGTGGACGGACGGCCACTGCAAGACAACACGGACGTTTGTTAATTAGCTGTATTAGAGATTTTCTTTTTTTAAAGACAGTCCATGATTACCCTCTTTTGCCAATATATTTCAGTTGAGATGGTGACATAATGCTTACAAACATTAAAAGAAAGTGAATAACAGGTTAAAAGTGTACAGCTGCAACTCCTAATTCACTGTTCCAAGTAACTGAAAGAAAGTTAAAGCCTGAGTTGTTTTATAGGATTTTCTGACACTGACTTCAGGTATCAGACTTCATTCCTGAGCTCTTTGGGCTGGAAGTCAGCTTAAAGAAGACAGAGGTCCTCCATCAACCTGCACCTCAGGAAGTCTTCCATCATCCCCACATCACCATTGGCCAATCAGAGCTCAAATCAGTCCAACAGTTTAACTACCTTGGTAGCCTCATCTCCTCAGATGGTAAGATCGACGGAGAGATAGACAACAGGTTAGCCAAGGCATATAGTGCCTTCGGAAAACTCCACAAGAGAGTATGGCGTAATAAACACTTGAAGAAAAGCACCAAGATCGGTGTTTACAAAGCCATAGTGTTGTCTACTCTCCTATATGGTTCTGAATCATGGGTCATCTACCACCACCACCTGCGTCTCCTAGAACGCTTCCATCAGCGCTGCCTCCGTACAATCCTTAACATCCGCTGGTCAGATTATGTGACCAATACATCTGTACTAGAGCAAGCAGCTGTAACTAGGATGCCTCGCAGGGAAAAGGTGCCAGCACAGAAAGCCCTGGCTGACCACGGACTGCCCAGGCTGTGCCACACACTGCACCTGAAAGCCAAAGCTGAGAAGCTTTCTGTCCTGGGGCACAGGGCTGCTACCCCTCTCGTCAGCCCCGCCCCGCCATTGCCGGCCCCGGAGCCCCCAAACCGATACAAATGAGTTTCCCTCGCAGGGAAAAGGTGCCAGCACAGAAAGCCCTGGCTGAACACGGACTGCCCAGGCTGTGCCACACACTGCACCTGAAAGCCAAAGCTGAGAAGCTTTCTGTCCTGGGGCACAGGGCTGCTACCCCTCTCGTCAGCCCCGCCCCGCCATTGCCGGCCCCGGAGCCCCCAAACCGATACAAATGAGGATGCCCTCGCAGGGAAAAGGTGCCAGCACAGAAAGCCCTGGCTGAACACGGACTGCCCAGGCTGTGCCACACACTGCACCTGAAAGCCAAAGCTGAGAAGCTTTCTGTCCTGGGGCACAGGGCTGCTACCCCTCTCGTCAGCCCCGCCCCGCCATTGCCGGCCCCGGAGCCCCCAAAGCCGATACAAATGAGGATGCCTCGCAGGGAAAAGGTGCCAGCACAGAAAGCCCTGGCTGAACACGGACTGCCCAGGCTGTGCCACACACTGCACCTGAAAGCCAAAGCTGAGAAGCTTTCTGTCCTGGGGCACAGGGCTGCTACCCCTCTCGTCAGCCCCGCCCCGCCAGTGCCCGCCCCGGAGCCCCCAAACCGATACAAATGAGTTTCCCTCCCAGGGAAAAGGTGCCAGCACAGAAAGCCCTGGCTGAACACGGACTGCCCAGGCTGTGCCACACACTGCACCTGAAAGCCAAAGCTGAGAAGCTTTCTGTCCTGGGGCACAGGGCTGCTACCCCTCTCGTCAGCCCCGCCCCGCCATTGCCGGCCCCGGAGCCCCCAAACCGATACAAATGAGTTTCCCTCCCAGGGAAAAGGTGCCAGCACAGAAAGCCCTGGCTGAACACGGACTGCCCAGGCTGTGCCACACACTGCACCTGAAAGCCAAAGCTGAGAAGCTTTCTGTCCTGGGGCACAGGGCTGCTACCCCTCTCGTCAGCCCCGCCCCGCCATTGCCGGCCCCGGAGCCCCCAAAGCGATACAAATGAGTATGCCTCGCAGGGAAAAGGTGCCAGCACAGAAAGCCCTGGCTGAACACGGACTGCCCAGGCTGTGCCACACACTGCACCTGAAAGCCAAAGCTGAGAAGCTTTCTGTCCTGGGGCACAGGGCTGCTACCCCTCTCGTCAGCCCCGCCCCGCCAGTGCCCGCCCCGGAGCCCCCAAACCGATACAAATGAGTTTCCCTCCCAGGGAAAAGGTGCCAGCACAGAAAGCCCTGGCTGAACACGGACTGCCCAGGCTGTGCCACACACTGCACCTGAAAGCCAAAGCTGAGAAGCTTTCTGTCCTGGGGCACAGGGCTCCTACCCCTCTCGTCAGCCCCGCCCCGCCATTGCCGGCCCCGGAGCCCCCAAACCGATACAAATGAGTTTCCCTCCCAGGGAAAAGGTGCCAGCACAGAAAGCCCTGGCTGAACACGGACTGCCCAGGCTGTGCCACACACTGCACCTGAAAGCCAAAGCTGAGAAGCTTTCTGTCCTGGGGCACAGGGCTCCTACCCCTCTCGTCAGCCCCGCCCCGCCAGTGCCGGCCCCGGAGCCCCCAAAGCCGATACAAATGAGGATGCCTCGCAGGGAAAAGGTGCCAGCACAGAAAGCCCTGGCTGAACACGGACTGCCCAGGCTGTGCCACACACTGCACCTGAAAGCCAAAGCTGAGAAGCTTTCTGTCCTGGGGCACAGGGCTCCTACCCCTCTCGTCAGCCCCGCCCCGCCAGTGCCGGCCCCGGAGCCCCCAAACCGATACAAATGAGTTTCCCTCCCAGGGAAAAGGTGCCAGCACAGAAAGCCCTGGCTGAACACGGACTGCCCAGGCTGTGCCACACACTGCACCTGAAAGCCAAAGCTGAGAAGCTTTCTGTCCTGGGGCACAGGGCTCCTACCCCTCTCGTCAGCCCCTCCCCGCCATTGCCGGCCCCGGAGCCCCCAAAGCGATACAAATGAGTTTCCCTCCCAGGGAAAAGGTGCCAGCACAGAAAGCCCTGGCTGAACACGGACTGCCCAGGCTGTGCCACACACTGCACCTGAAAGCCAAAGCTGAGAAGCTTTCTGTCCTGGGGCACAGGGCTGCTACCCCTCTCGTCAGCCCCGCCCCGCCAGTGCCCGCCCCGGAGCCCCCAAACCGATACAAATGAGTTTCCCTCCCAGGGAAAAGGTGCCAGCACAGAAAGCCCTGGCTGAACACGGACTGCCCAGGCTGTGCCACACACTGCACCTGAAAGCCAAAGCTGAGAAGCTTTCTGTCCTGGGGCACAGGGCTGCTACCCCTCTCGTCAGCCCCGCCCCGCCAGTGCCGGCCCCGGAGCCCCCAAACCGATACAAATGAGTTTCCCTCCCAGGGAAAAGGTGCCAGCACAGAAAGCCCTGGCTGAACACGGACTGCCCAGGCTGTGCCACACACTGCACCTGAAAGCCAAAGCTGAGAAGCTTTCTGTCCTGGGGCACAGGGCTGCTACCCCTCTCGTCAGCCCCGCCCCGCCATTGCCGGCCCCGGAGCCCCCAAAGCCGATACAAATGAGGATTCCTCGCAGGGAAAAGGTGCCAGCACAGAAAGCCCTGGCTGAACACGGACTGCCCAGGCTGTGCCACACACTGCACCTGAAAGCCAAAGCTGAGAAGCTTTCTGTCCTGGGGCACAGGGCTGCTACCCCTCTCGTCAGCCCCTCCCCGCCATTGCCGGCCCCGGAGCCCCCAAACCGATACAAATGAGTTTCCCTCCCAGGGAAAAGGTGCCAGCACAGAAAGCCCTGGCTGAACACGGACTGCCCAGGCTGTGCCACACACTGCACCTGAAAGCCAAAGCTGAGAAGCTTTCTGTCCTGGGGCACAGGGCTGCTACCCCTCTCGTCAGCCCCGCCCCGCCATTGCCGGCCCCGGAGCCCCCAAAGGCGATACAAATGAGTTTCCCTCCCAGGGAAAAGGTGCCAGCACAGAAAGCCCTGGCTGAACACGGACTGCCCAGGCTGTGCCACACACTGCACCTGAAAGCCAAAGCTGAGAAGCTTTCTGTCCTGGGGCACAGGGCTGCTACCCCTCTCGTCAGCCCCGCCCCGCCAGTGCCGGCCCCGGAGCCCCCAAACCGATACAAATGAGTTTCCCTCCCAGGGAAAAGGTGCCAGCACAGAAAGCCCTGGCTGAACACGGACTGCCCAGGCTGTGCCACACACTGCACCTGAAAGCCAAAGCTGAGAAGCTTTCTGTCCTGGGGCACAGGGCTGCTACCCCTCTCGTCAGCCCCGCCCCGCCATTGCCGGCCCCGGAGCCCCCAAAGCCGATACAAATGAGTTTCCCTCCCAGGGAAAAGGTGCCAGCACAGAAAGCCCTGGCTGAACACGGACTGCCCAGGCTGTGCCACACACTGCACCTGAAAGCCAAAGCTGAGAAGCTTTCTGTCCTGGGGCACAGGGCTGCTACCCCTCTCGTCAGCCCCGCCCCGCCATTGCCGGCCCCGGAGCCCCCAAAGCCGATACAAATGAGTTTCCCTCCCAGGGAAAAGGTGCCAGCACAGAAAGCCCTGGCTGAACACGGACTGCCCAGGCTGTGCCACACACTGCACCTGAAAGCCAAAGCTGAGAAGCTTTCTGTCCTGGGGCACAGGGCTGCTACCCCTCTCGTCAGCCCCGCCCCGCCATTGCCGGCCCCGGAGCCCCCAAAGCGATACAAATGAGGATTCCTCGCAGGGAAAAGGTGCCAGCACAGAAAGCCCTGGCTGAACACGGACTGCCCAGGCTGTGCCACACACTGCACCTGAAAGCCAAAGCTGAGAAGCTTTCTGTCCTGGGGCACAGGGCTGCTACCCCTCTCGTCAGCCCCGCCCCGCCAGTGCCGCCCCGGAGCCCCCAAACCGATACAAATGAGTTTCCCTCCCAGGGAAAAGGTGCCAGCACAGAAAGCCCTGGCTGAACACGGACTGCCCAGGCTGTGCCACACACTGCACCTGAAAGCCAAAGCTGAGAAGCTTTCTGTCCTGGGGCACAGGGCTGCTACCCCTCTCGTCAGCCCCGCCCCGCCATTGCCGGCCCCGGAGCCCCCAAAGCGATACAAATGAGGATGCCTCGCAGGGAAAAGGTGCCAGCACAGAAAGCCCTGGCTGAACACGGACTGCCCAGGCTGTGCCACACACTGCACCTGAAAGCCAAAGCTGAGAAGCTTTCTGTCCTGGGGCACAGGGCTGCTACCCCTCTCGTCAGCCCCGCCCCGCCAGTGCCGGCCCCGGAGCCCCCAAACCGATACAAATGAGTTTCCCTCCCAGGGAAAAGGTGCCAGCACAGAAAGCCCTGGCTGAACACGGACTGCCCAGGCTGTGCCACACACTGCACCTGAAAGCCAAAGCTGAGAAGCTTTCTGTCCTGGGGCACAGGGCTGCTACCCCTCTCGTCAGCCCCGCCCCGCCAGTGCCGGCCCCGGAGCCCCCAAACCGATACAAATGAGTTTCCCTCGCAGGGAAAAGGTGCCAGCACAGAAAGCCCTGGCTGAACACGGACTGCCCAGGCTGTGCCACACACTGCACCTGAAAGCCAAAGCTGAGAAGCTTTCTGTCCTGGGGCACAGGGCTGCCTACCCCTCTCGTCAGCCCCGCCCCGCCATTGCCGGCCCCGGAGCCCCCAAACCGATACAAATGAGTTTCCCTCCCAGGGAAAAGGTGCCAGCACAGAAAGCCCTGGCTGAACACGGACTGCCCAGGCTGTGCCACACACTGCACCTGAAAGCCAAAGCTGAGAAGCTTTCTGTCCTGGGGCACAGGGCTGCTACCCCTCTCGTCAGCCCCGCCCCGCCAGTGCCGGCCCCGGAGCCCCCAAAGCCGATACAAATGAGTTTCCCTCCCAGGGAAAAGGTGCCAGCACAGAAAGCCCTGGCTGAACACGGACTGCCCAGGCTGTGCCACACACTGCACCTGAAAGCCAAAGCTGAGAAGCTTTCTGTCCTGGGGCACAGGGCTGCTACCCCTCTCGTCAGCCCCGCCCCGCCAGTGCCGGCCCCGGAGCCCCCAAAGCCGATACAAATGAGTTTCCCTCCCAGGGAAAAGGTGCCAGCACAGAAAGCCCTGGCTGAACACGGACTGCCCAGGCTGTGCCACACACTGCACCTGAAAGCCAAAGCTGAGAAGCTTTCTGTCCTGGGGCACAGGGCTGCTACCCCTCTCGTCAGCCCCGCCCCGCCAGTGCCGGCCCCGGAGCCCCCAAAGCCGATACAAATGAGGATGCCTCGCAGGGAAAAGGTGCCAGCACAGAAAGCCCTGGCTGAACACGGACTGCCCAGGCTGTGCCACACACTGCACCTGAAAGCCAAAGCTGAGAAGCTTTCTGTCCTGGGGCACAGGGCTGCTACCCCTCTCGTCAGCCCCGCCCCGCCAGTGCCGGCCCCGGAGCCCCCAAACCGATACAAATGAGTTTCCCTCCCAGGGAAAAGGTGCCAGCACAGAAAGCCCTGGCTGAACACGGACTGCCCAGGCTGTGCCACACACTGCACCTGAAAGCCAAAGCTGAGAAGCTTTCTGTCCTGGGGCACAGGGCTGCTACCCCTCTCGTCAGCCCCGCCCCGCCATTGCCGGCCCCGGAGCCCCCAAACCGATACAAATGAGTTTCCCTCCCAGGGAAAAGGTGCCAGCACAGAAAGCCCTGGCTGAACACGGACTGCCCAGGCTGTGCCACACACTGCACCTGAAAGCCAAAGCTGAGAAGCTTTCTGTCCTGGGGCACAGGGCTGCTACCCCTCTCGTCAGCCCCGCCCCGCCATTGCCGGCCCCGGAGCCCCCAAAACCGATACAAATGAGTATTCCTCGCAGGGAAAAGGTGCCAGCACAGAAAGCCCTGGCTGAACACGGACTGCCCAGGCTGTGCCACACACTGCACCTGAAAGCCAAAGCTGAGAAGCTTTCTGTCCTGGGGCACAGGGCTGCTACCCCTCTCGTCAGCCCCGCCCCGCCAGTGCCGCCCCGGAGCCCCCAAACCGATACAAATGAGTTTCCCTCCCAGGGAAAAGGTGCCAGCACAGAAAGCCCTGGCTGAACACGGACTGCCCAGGCTGTGCCACACACTGCACCTGAAAGCCAAAGCTGAGAAGCTTTCTGTCCTGGGGCACAGGGCTGCTACCCCTCTCGTCAGCCCCGCCCCGCCATTGCCGGCCCCGGAGCCCCCAAAGCGATACAAATGAGTTTCCCTCGCAGGGAAAAGGTGCCAGCACAGAAAGCCCTGGCTGAACACGGACTGCCCAGGCTGTGCCACACACTGCACCTGAAAGCCAAAGCTGAGAAGCTTTCTGTCCTGGGGCACAGGGCTGCTACCCCTCTCGTCAGCCCCGCCCCGCCATTGCCGGCCCCGGAGCCCCCAAAACCGATACAAATGAGTTTCCCTCCCAGGGAAAAGGTGCCAGCACAGAAAGCCCTGGCTGAACACGGACTGCCCAGGCTGTGCCACACACTGCACCTGAAAGCCAAAGCTGAGAAGCTTTCTGTCCTGGGGCACAGGGCTGCTACCCCTCTCGTCAGCCCCGCCCCGCCATTGCCGGCCCCGGAGCCCCCAAACCGATACAAATGAGTTTCCCTCGCAGGGAAAAGGTGCCAGCACAGAAAGCCCTGGCTGAACACGGACTGCCCAGGCTGTGCCACACACTGCACCTGAAAGCCAAAGCTGAGAAGCTTTCTGTCCTGGGGCACAGGGCTGCTACCCCTCTCGTCAGCCCCGCCCCGCCAGTGCCGGCCCCGGAGCCCCCAAACCGATACAAATGAGGATTCCTCGCAGGGAAAAGGTGCCAGCACAGAAAGCCCTGGCTGAACACGGACTGCCCAGGCTGTGCCACACACTGCACCTGAAAGCCAAAGCTGAGAAGCTTTCTGTCCTGGGGCACAGGGCTGCTACCCCTCTCGTCAGCCCCGCCCCGCCAGTGCCGGCCCCGGAGCCCCCAAACCGATACAAATGAGTTTCCCTCCCAGGGAAAAGGTGCCAGCACAGAAAGCCCTGGCTGAACACGGACTGCCCAGGCTGTGCCACACACTGCACCTGAAAGCCAAAGCTGAGAAGCTTTCTGTCCTGGGGCACAGGGCTGCTACCCCTCTCGTCAGCCCCGCCCCGCCATTGCCGGCCCCGGAGCCCCCAAACCGATACAAATGAGTTTCCCTCCCAGGGAAAAGGTGCCAGCACAGAAAGCCCTGGCTGAACACGGACTGCCCAGGCTGTGCCACACACTGCACCTGAAAGCCAAAGCTGAGAAGCTTTCTGTCCTGGGGCACAGGGCTGCTACCCCTCTCGTCAGCCCCGCCCCGCCATTGCCGGCCCCGGAGCCCCCCAAACCGATACAAATGAGTTTCCCTCGCAGGGAAAAGGTGCCAGCACAGAAAGCCCTGGCTGAACACGGACTGCCCAGGCTGTGCCACACACTGCACCTGAAAGCCAAAGCTGAGAAGCTTTCTGTCCTGGGGCACAGGGCTGCTACCCCTCTCGTCAGCCCCGCCCCGCCAGTGCCGGCCCCGGAGCCCCCAAACCGATACAAATGAGTTTCCCTCCCAGGGAAAAGGTGCCAGCACAGAAAGCCCTGGCTGAACACGGACTGCCCAGGCTGTGCCACACACTGCACCTGAAAGCCAAAGCTGAGAAGCTTTCTGTCCTGGGGCACAGGGCTGCTACCCCTCTCGTCAGCCCCGCCCCGCCAGTGCCGGCCCCGGAGCCCCCAAACCGATACAAATGAGTTTCCCTCCCAGGGAAAAGGTGCCAGCACAGAAAGCCCTGGCTGAACACGGACTGCCCAGGCTGTGCCACACACTGCACCTGAAAGCCAAAGCTGAGAAGCTTTCTGTCCTGGGGCACAGGGCTGCTACCCCTCTCGTCAGCCCCGCCCCGCCATTGCCGGCCCCGGAGCCCCCAAACCGATACAAATGAGTTTCCCTCCCAGGGAAAAGGTGCCAGCACAGAAAGCCCTGGCTGAACACGGACTGCCCAGGCTGTGCCACACACTGCACCTGAAAGCCAAAGCTGAGAAGCTTTCTGTCCTGGGGCACAGGGCTGCTACCCCTCTCGTCAGCCCCGCCCCGCCAGTGCCGGCCCCGGAGCCCCCAAACCGATACAAATGAGTTTCCCTCCAGGGAAAAGGTGCCAGCACAGAAAGCCCTGGCTGAACACGGACTGCCCAGGCTGTGCCACACACTGCACCTGAAAGCCAAAGCTGAGAAGCTTTCTGTCCTGGGGCACAGGGCTGCTACCCCTCTCGTCAGCCCCGCCCCGCCATTGCCGGCCCCGGAGCCCCCAAACCGATACAAATGAGTTTCCCTCGCAGGGAAAAGGTGCCAGCACAGAAAGCCCTGGCTGAACACGGACTGCCCAGGCTGTGCCACACACTGCACCTGAAAGCCAAAGCTGAGAAGCTTTCTGTCCTGGGGCACAGGGCTGCTACCCCTCTCGTCAGCCCCGCCCCGCCATTGCCGGCCCCGGAGCCCCCAAACCGATACAAATGAGTTTCCCTCCCAGGGAAAAGGTGCCAGCACAGAAAGCCCTGGCTGAACACGGACTGCCCAGGCTGTGCCACACACTGCACCTGAAAGCCAAAGCTGAGAAGCTTTCTGTCCTGGGGCACAGGGCTGCTACCCCTCTCGTCAGCCCCGCCCCGCCATTGCCGGCCCCGGAGCCCCCAAAGCGATACAAATGAGTTTCCCTCCCAGGGAAAAGGTGCCAGCACAGAAAGCCCTGGCTGAACACGGACTGCCCAGGCTGTGCCACACACTGCACCTGAAAGCCAAAGCTGAGAAGCTTTCTGTCCTGGGGCACAGGGCTGCTACCCCTCTCGTCAGCCCCGCCCCGCCATTGCCGGCCCCGGAGCCCCCAAACCGATACAAATGAGTTTCCCTCCCAGGGAAAAGGTGCCAGCACAGAAAGCCCTGGCTGAACACGGACTGCCCAGGCTGTGCCACACACTGCACCTGAAAGCCAAAGCTGAGAAGCTTTCTGTCCTGGGGCACAGGGCTGCTACCCCTCTCGTCAGCCCCGCCCCGCCATTGCCGGCCCCGGAGCCCCCAAACCGATACAAATGAGTTTCCCTCCCAGGGAAAAGGTGCCAGCACAGAAAGCCCTGGCTGAACACGGACTGCCCAGGCTGTGCCACACACTGCACCTGAAAGCCAAAG
>NW_022476543.1:0-38609 GCF_009829145.1 Chiroxiphia lanceolata
GGCGGATGGGGGGGCACTGGGGGCACGGGGAGGGGCAGTGGGAGGGACTGGGGGGCACTGGGGGCACGGGGAGGGGCAGTGGGAGGGACTGGGGGGCACTGGGGGCACGGGGAGGGGCACTGGGAGGGACTGGGGGCACGGGGAGGGGCACTGGGTGGACTGGGAGGACAGGAGCAGGACTAGGGGGGCACTGGGGGCACGGGGAGGGGCAATGGGAGGGACTGGAGGCATGGGGAGGGGCACTGGGAGGGACTGGGGGGGACTGAGAGGATGAGAGCAGGACTGGGAGGGGCACTGAGGGGATGGCGAGGTGCACTGGGGGCACGGGGAGGGGCACTGGGTGGAGTGGGAGGACAGGAGCAGGACTGGGGGGGGCACTGGGGGCACGGGGAGGGACACTGGGAGGGACTGGGGGGACTGGGGGCACGGGGAGGGGCACTGGGTGGACTGGGAGGACGGGAGCAGGACTGGGGGGGCACTGGGGAGGATGGGGAGAGACACTGGGGAGGAATGGGGAGTACTGGGAGGACAGGGAGGGGCACTGGGGAGGATGGGGACGGGCACTGGGGAGGATGGGGAGGGGCACTGGGGGCACTGACAGGATGGGGAGGGGCACTGGGAGGACGGGGAGGACGACAGCAGGACTGGGAGTGACACGGGGGGCACTGGAGAGGACTGGGGGGCACTGGGGACACTGGGGGGCACTGGGGGTGTACTGGGATAAATGGAGTTACTGGGGCACAGTGGGAGCGGGCTGGGGGGGATTGGGGGGCACTGGGGGCTGGGTTTTGGGGTCCCAGGAGGGGTTTGGGGTGGGAGGGGTGGGGGGGTCCCAGGAGGAGTTTGGGGGGTGCTGGGTGGGGTGGGAGGTTTGGGGGTCCTGTGAGGGGTTTGGGGGCCCCCTGTGACCCCCCCTTGCCCTCCCCAGGGAACCCCTTCTGGGTGAAGGTGACGGGCGAGGGTCGGGTCGAGTGCTGGATGGGGCAGAGGGGTTTGGGGAGGTCCCAGTAGGGGTTTGGGGGGTGCTGGGTGGGGTGGGAGGTTTGGGGGTCCTGTGAGGGGTTTGGGGGCCCCCTGTGACCCCCCCTTGTCCCCCCAGGGAGCCCCTTCTCGGTGAAGGTGACGGGCGAGGGTCGGGTCCGCGAGAGCATCACGCGGCGCCGCAGAGCCCCCCCCGAGGCCACCGTGGGCTCCCCCTGCGACCTCAGCCTCAAAATGCCTGGTGAGGGGCCCCCCAATAACCCCCTGAGCCCCCAAAGACCCCCTGTACCCCCAGTAACCCCCTGTGCCCCCCAGTAATCCCCTGTCCTCCCAGTGACCCCCAGTGACCCCCTGAGCCCCCCATAACCCTTTGAACCCCCCAATGACCCCCTGAGCCCCCCAATAACCCCCTGAGCCCGCCTATAACCCTTTGAGCCCCCCAATGACCCCCTCAGCCCCCCAGTGACCCCCTGATCCCCCCAATAACCCCCTGAGCCCCCCTATAACCCTTTGAGCCCCCCAATGACCCCCTGAGCCCCCCTATAACCCTTTGAGCCCCCCAATGGCCCTCTGAACCCCCCTATAACCCTTTGAGCCCCCCTATAACCCTTTGAGCCCCCCAATGACCCCCTTAGCCCCCTAGTGACCCCCTGTCCCCCCAATAACCCCCTGAGCCCCTCAATAACCCCCTGAGCCCCCCAATGACCCCCTGCCCCTCCAGCGACCCCCTGAGCCCCCCAATAACCCCCTGAACCCCCTGACGACCCCCTGTCCCCCCAATAACCCCCTGAGCCCCTCAATAACCTCCTGAGCCCCCCAGTGACCCCCTGCCCCCCCAATAACCCCCTCATCCCCCCAATGACCCCCCGATCCCCCCAATGACCCCCCGATCCCCCCAATAACCCCCCGATCCCCCCAGTAACCCCCTCATCCCCCCAATGACCCCCTGATCCCCCCAATAACCCCCCCGTGTCCCCCCCTTTCCCCCCCAGAGCTGAGCGTGTCGGAGGTGTCGGCGCAGGTCTCGGGGCCCTCGGGGCAGGCGGTGCCGGCCCAGGTGGTGCCCGGGGACACCCCGGGGGCCTTCGGGGTTCGCTTCGTGCCCCAGGAGACGGGACCCCACTCGGTGAGCGTCAAGGACCGCGGGCAGCACGTGCCAGGGAGCCCCTTCCAGTTCACCGTGGGACCCCTGGGCGAGGGCGGCGCTCACAAGGTCCGCGCCGGGGGACCGGGGCTGGAGCGTGCTGAGGCTGGAGTGCCAGGTGAGAGCCCCAAAACTGAGCTGGGACACCCTAAAACTCAGCTGGGACACCCTAAAACTGAGCTGGGACACCCCAAAAACAGCCAGGGAACCAGCCAGGGAATGCCAAAAACTGACCCCGGGCACCCCAAACCTTCCCGGGGCTGGAGGGTGCTGAGGCTGGAGTGCCAGGTGAGAGCCCCAAAACTGAGCTGGGACACCCCAGAACTGAGCTGGGACACCCTAAAAACAGCCAGGGAATGCCAAAAACAGCCAGGGAACCAGCCAGGGAATGCCAAAAACTGACCCCAGGCACCCCAAACCTTCCCGGGGCTGGAGCGTGCTGAGGCCGGAGTGCCAGGTGAGAGCCCCAAACAGAGCTGGGGGACCCCAAAACCAGCCAGGGAATCCCAAAAACTGACCCCCCGGGCACCCCAAACCTGCCCGAGGCCGGAGTGCCAGGTGAGAGCCCTAAAAGTGACCCTAAAACTGAACTGGGACACCTCAAAACTGAGCTGGGACACCCCAAAAACAACCAGGGAGTCCCAAAAACTGACTCTGGGCACCCCAAACCTGCCTGAGGCCGGAGTGCCAGGGGAGAGCACAAAGTGACCCCAAAACTGAGCTGAGGGACCCCAAAAACAGCCAGGGAATCCCAAAAACAGCCAGGGAACCAACCAGGGAATGCCAAAAACTGACTCTGGGCACCCCAAACCTTCCCGGGGCTGGAGCGCGCTGAGGCTGGAGTGCCAGATGAGAGCCCAAAGTGACCCCAAAACTGAGCTGGAACACCCCAAAAACAACCAGGGAATCCCAAAAACTGACCCCCCGGGCACCCCAAACCTGCCTGAGGCTGGAGTGCCAGGTGAGAGCCCCAAAACTGAGCTGGGAAACCCCAAAACTGAGCTGGGGCACCTCAAAAATGAGCTGGGACACCCCAAAACCGGCCAGGGCATCCTAAAAATGACCAGGGCATCCTAAAATCTGAGTTCAGCATCTGGGCGTGTGAGGGAGAGGCCGGGGGTCTCTCCATTGCTGTGGGGTCGGGGGGTTCCAGGGCAGTTTTGGGGGTTCAGGGGTCATTTTGGGGGTCCCAACCCCTTTTGGGGTGCCCTGACCCCCCCCCTTTTCCCACCCCCCGGCCGAGTTCAGCATCTGGATGTGCAAAGCAGGGTCTGGGGGTCAGGGAGGGATTTGAGGGGCTTCCCCTGGATCGGGGGGTTCCGGGGCGATTTTGGGGGTTCCAGGGGCAGTTTTGGGGGGTTCTGGGGCAGTTTTGGGGGTCCCAGCCCCTTTTGGGATGCCCTGACCCCCCCTTTTCCCACCCCCCAGCCGAGTTCAGCATCTGGATGTGCAAAACGGGGACTGGGGGTCAGGGAGGGATTTGAGGGACTTCCCTTGGATTGGGGGGCTCAGGGGCAGTTTTGGGGGTTCAGGGGCGGTTTTGGGGGTCCCAACCCCTTTTGGGATGCCCTGACCCCCCCTTTTCCCCCCCTCCCCAGCCGAGTTCAGCATCTGGGTGTGTGAGGTGGTGACCGGGGGTCTCTGCATCGCTGTGGGATCGGGGGGGTTCCAGGGGCAGTTCTGGGGGGTTCTGGGGCGGTTTTGGGGGTCCCAGCCCCTTTTGGGGTGCCCTGACCCCCCTTTTTGTGCCCCCCCAGCCGAGTTCAGCATCTGGACGCGCGAGGCGGGGGCCGGGGGTCTCTCCATCGCCGTGGAGGGGCCCAGCAAGGCCGAGATCGCCTTCGAGGATCGCAAGGACGGGTCCTGCGGGGTCTCCTACGTCGTGCAGGAACCCGGTGAGGGGTTTGGGGGGCACGGGGGGGGCTTCGGGGGGGAACATGGGGGGGATCTGGGGGTTCTACTGTCCCCCAGTGTGGGTTCTGGGGGTCTCTGTGGCCCCCTGACCCCGCTGTCCCTCAGAGCAGATTTGGGGGTCTGTGGATGTCTCTGGGGGTCTCTGGGGGTCTCTCTGTGCCCCCCTGGCCCCACTGTATCACAGGGTGGGTTTGGGGGGCTCTGGGGGGGGTCTCTGTGGCCCCCCCCCAGTCCTGCTGTCCCCCAGCATGGGTTCGGGGGTCTCTGGGGATCTCTCTGTGCCCCCCTGACCCCGCTGTCCCTCAGGGCAGATTTGGGGGTCTGTGGATGTCTCTGGGGGGTCTCTGGGGGTCTCTGTGCCCCCCTGACCCTGCTGTCCCTCAGGGTGGGTTCAGGGGACTCGGTGACGGTTCTGGGGGTCTCCGGGGGTCTCCCTGTGCCCCCCCTGACCCCACTGTCCCACAGGGTGGGTTTGGGGGGCTCTGGGACTCCCCTCAATCCCTCGGGCTGGGTTTGAGGGTCTCTGGGGGTCTCTGGGGTCTCCATGCCCCCCCGACCCCATTGTATCACAGGGTGGGTTCTGGGGGTCTCTGTGCCCCCCTGACCCCACTGTGCCACAGGGTGGTTTTGGGGGGCTCTGGGTGTCTCTGAGTGTCTCCGGGGGTCTCTGTGCCCCCCTGACCCCGCTCTCCTACAGGATGGGCTCGGGGGCTCTGGGGAGGTTTTGGGGGTCTCTGGGGGTCTCCATACCCCCCCCTGACCCCACTGTCCCTCAGGGTGGGTTCAGGAGGTTCTGGGGGTCTCCGTGCCTCCCTTGACCCCGCTCTCCTGCAGGATGGGCTCGGGGGCTCTGGGGAGGTTTTGGGGGTCTCTGGGGGGTCTCTGGGGGTCTCTGTGCCCCCCGTTGACCCCACTCTCCTGCAGGATGGGCTGGGGGGCTCTGGGGAGGTTCTGGGGGTCTCCGGGGGTCTCTGTGCTCCTCCCTGACCCCGGTCTCCTGCAGGATGGGCTCTGGGGCTCTGGGGAGGTTTTGGGGGTCTCTGGGGGGTCTCCAGGGGGTCTCTGTGCCCCCCCTTGACCCCACTCTCCTGCAGGATGGGCTGGGGGGCTCTGGGGAGGTTCTGGGGGTCTCGGGGGTCTCTGTGGCCCCCCAACCCCACTGTCCCGCAGGGTGGGTTCTGGGGAGGTTCTGGGGGTCTCTGGATGTCTCTGTGCCCCCCCGCCTGACCCCACTGTCCCTCAGGGTGGGTTCAGGAGGTTCTGGGGGGTCTCTGGGGGTCTCCGTGCTCCCCCCTGACCCCGCTGTCCCACAGGGTGGGTTCAAGGGGCTCTGGATGTCTCTGGGGGTCTCTGTGTGCCCCCCTGACCCTGCCGTACCCCCAGGGCAGGTTTGGGGGTCTCTGTGCCCCCCTGACCCTACTGTCTGGGAGGGTGGGTTCAGGAGGTTCTGGGGGTCTCTGTGGGTCTCCGTGGGTCTCTGTGTCCCCCCCTGGCCCCACTGTCCCTCAGGGTGGGTTCAGGGGTCTCTGGGGGGGGTCTCTAGGGGTCTCTGTGCCCCCCTGACCCTGCTCTCCTGCAAGATGGGCTGGGGGGCTCTGGGGAGGTTTTGGGGGTCTCTGGGGGGGTCTCTGTGTCCCCCTGACCCTGCTGTCCCTCAGGGTGGGTTCAAGGGGCTCTGGGGGGTCTCCGGGGGTCTCTGTGCCCCCCCTTGACCCCACTCTCCTGCAGGATGGGCTGGGGGGCTCTGGGGAGGTTCTGGGGGTCTCTGGGGGTCTCTGTGGCCCCCCGACCCCACTGTCCCTCAGGGTGGGTTCAGGGGTCTCTGAGGGGGTTCCGGGGGGTCTCTGGATGTCTCTGTGCCCCCCCACAACCCCACTGTCCCTCAGGGTGGGTTCAGGAGGTTCTGGGGGGTCTCCGGGGGTCTCCGTGCCTCCCTTGACCCCACTCTCCTGCAGGATGGGCTTGGGGGCTCTGGGGGGTCTCTGTGCTCCCCCTTGACCCTGTTCTCCTACAGGATGGACTCGGGGTCTCTGGGGAGGTTCTGGGGGTCTCTTGGGGGTCTCTCTGGCCCCCCGACCCCACTGTCCCTCAGGATGGGTTCTGGGGGGTCTCTGGGGGTCTCCGGGCCCCCCTTGACCCCGCTCTCCTGCAGGATGGGCTGGGGGGCTCTGGGGAGGTTTTGGGGGTCTCTGGGGGGTCTCCGGGGGTCTCCGTGCCCCCCCTGACCCCGCCGTGCCCCCCAGGGGACTACGAGGTGTCGGTGAAGTTCAACGACGAGCACATCCCCGAGAGCCCGTTCGTGGTGACGGCCACGACCCCCTGCGACGCCGCCCGGCGCCTCACTGTCTGTAGCCTTCAGGTGAGGCACCTGGAGACCCCCAAACGCCCCCCGGCACGGGGGCAGCGGGCCAGCGCAGCACGGGGGGCACAGGGGAGGGACAGGAGGGGACTGGGGAGAGGGGAGTGACAGGAGGGGGTTTGGGGAGAGGGGAGTGACAGGAGGGGATTGGGGAGAGGGGAGTGACAGGAGGGGGTTTGAGGAGAGGGGAGTGACAGGAGGGGGTTTGAGGAGAGGGGAGTGACAGGAGGGGGTTTGGGGGAGTTTAGGGGAGAGGGGAGTGACAGGAGGGAGTTTGGGGAGAGGGGAGTGACAGGAGGGAGTTTGGGGAGAGGGGAGTGACAGGAGGAGGTTTGGGGGGGGTTGGGGGGGGGGTTGGGGGGAGTTTAGGGGAGAGGGGAGTGACAGGAGGGAGTTTGGAGAGAGGGGAGTGACAGGAGGGGGGTTGGAGAGAGGGGAGTGGCAGGAGGGGGGTTGGGAGGAGTTTGGGGGAGAGGGGAGTGGCAGGAGGGGGGTTGAGGGGAGTTAAGGGGAGAGGGGAGTGACAGGAGGGAGTTTGGAGAGAGGGGAGTGACAGGAGGAGGTTTGGGGGGAGTTTAGAGGAGAGGGGAGTGGCAGGAGGGGGTTGGGGGGAGAGGGGAGTGACAGGAGGAGGTTTGGGGGGGTTTGGGGGGAGTTTAGGGGAGAGGGGAGTGGCAGGAGGGGGTTGGGGGGAGAGGGGAGTGACAGGAGGGGGGTTGGAGGGGTTTTGGGGGGGTTTGGGGGCAGAGAGAAGTGACAGGAGGGAGTTTGGGGGGAGAGGGGAATGATAGGAGGAGGTTTGGGGAGCTTTAGGAGCAGAGGGGAGTGACAGGAGGGGGTTTGGGGTGGGGTTGGGGTCAGCAGCTCCCTTTTTGGGGTTCAGGGCTCTGTAGCAGCAGTTATGGGGTGAGCAGCTAAGTTTGGGGTCAGTAACAGTTTTTGGGGTCAGTAATGCAGTTTTGGGGTGATAGCTCAGCTGTGGGATGAGCAGCTCAGTTTTGGGGTCAGTAACCCATTTTGGGGTCAGTTTTGGGGTGCTAGCTGAGTGTTTGGGGTCAGTAACCCATTTTGGGGTCAGTTTTGGGGTGCCAGCTGAGTGTTTGGGGTCAGTAACCCATTTTGGGGTCAGTTTTGGGGTGCCAGCTGAGTGTTTGGGGTCAGTAACCCATTTTGGGGTCAGTTTTGGGGTACTAGCTGAGTGTTTGGGGTCAGTAACCCATTTTGGGGTGCCAGCTGAGTGTTTGGGGTCAGTAACCCATTTTGGGGTCAGTTTTGGGGTGCCAGCTGAGTGTTTGGGGTCAGTAACCCATTTTGGGGTGCCAGCTGAGTGTTTGGGGTGGCTGTGCTGGCCCTGCCCCCCCGGGGTTTGGGGTCTCTCTCGTGTCTCTGATAAAGGCTATGGGACAGCCCCGGGCCAGGGGGGGCTTTGCCGGGGCCGAGCGGCCCCCAACCCCTGCCCCCCAAAATCGGGGGGCCCGGGACCCCCCGCTCGCCCCCGGCAAACCCCCCCTGACCCCCCGCAGGTAAGTGGGGACCCCCCAAACCCCCCCGGGGACCCCCCGGACCCCCCAAACCTCTCCCTGCCTCTGGGGGGGGGGGGTGTCCCCAAAATCGGGGGGTGGGGGTTCCCCCCCCTCAGTGTTTTGGGGTCGGGGTCTCCCTGGGGGTTTCCCCCTCCCCAGGTGTGGATTTTGGGGGGCAGATGCCTCCTGTGGGGGGAAGAATTTCGGGTTCAGGGACCTCCCTCAGGGTATTTGGGGGGGTTTAGGTTGGGGGGTGAATCCCCCCCCCCGGGTATTTGGGGTGAGGATTTTTTGGGGGGGTCTCCATCCCCTTGAAATATTTGGGATGGAGATTTCAGGGTATCCACCCACACACCCCCCCTCCCCCGAATTTTTGGGGTGGAGAATTTTAGGGTCCCACCCCGAAATGATTTGGGGTGGGGGGTTTTTGGGGGGTGTTCATTTCCCTCCCCCTTCCCCCCCATGGGATCTTTGGGGTGAGAGTTTTGGGGTCCCACCCCCTGGGGTTATTTGGGGTGGGGGATTTTTGGGGGTTGTTCATTCCCCCCCTCCCCTTCCCCTCGGGATCTTTGGGGTGAGAGTTTTGGGGGTGCCACCCCTAAATCATTTTGGGGTGGATGGGTGGGTTTTTGGGGGTGTTCACCCCCCTGGGCTTTTTCAGGGTAAGGATTTGGGGGTGTCCACCCCCCCCCCCGGGTTATCCAGGGTGGGCTTCTGCCATAACCCACACCCCCCCCTCAGATTTTGGGGTGCAGGACCCCCCTCAGATCCTTTTGGGGGGTCCCCAAACCCCCCCCCCCGAGGGTGCCCAGGGTGGGGGTTGGGGCTGCACTTGGGGGGTCCCTGGGGGGGGGGGGGCTGTGCTGGGGGGTTGGGGGTCCCGCCCCAGGTTTGGGGGTCCCATCCCGGGCTTGGGGGTCCCACCTCGGGTTTGGGGGTCCCACCTCGGGTTTGGGGGTCCTGACCCGGGTTTGGGGGTCCTGCCCCAGGTTTGGGGGTCCCATCCCGGGTTTGGGGGTCCCAACCCGGGTTTGGGGGTCCTGCCCTGGGTTTGGGGATCCTGCCCTGGGGTTGGGGGTCCTGACCAGGGTTTGGGGGTCCTGCCCTGGGGTTGGGGGTCCCAGCCCGGGTTTGGGGGTCCCAGCCCGGGTTTGGAGGTCCTGCCCCGGGTTTGGGGGTCCTGCCCTGGATTTGGGGGTCCCAACCCGGGTTTGGGGGTCCCACCTCGGGTTTGGGGGTCCTGCCCTGGGTTTGGGAGTCCCAACCCGGGTTTGGGGGTCCCACCTCGGGTTTGGAGGTCCCAGCCCGAGTTTGGGGGTTCCACCTCAGGTTTGGGAGTCCCACCTCGGGTTTGGGGGTCCCGCCCTGGGGTTGGGGGTCCCAGCCCAGGTTTGGGAGTCCCACCTCGGGTTTGGAGGTCCCAGCCCGGGTTTGGGGGTCCTGCCCTGGGTTTGGGGGTCCTGCCCTGGGTTTGGGGGTCCCACCTGGGGTTTGGGGGTCCCGCCCTGGGTTTGGGGGTCCCAACCCGGGTTTGGGGGTCCCACCCCGGGTTTGGGGGTCCCAGCCCGGGTTTGGGGGTCCCCCCGGCGCGGGGGCTGACGTGTCCCCCCCCCAGGAGTCGGGGCTCAAGGTTCACCAGCCGGCGTCGTTCGCCGTCAGCCTCAACGGGGCCAAGGGAGCCCTGGACGCCAAAGTGCACAGTCCCTCGGGAGCTGTGGAGGAGTGTCACATCTCCGAGGTCACTGAAGGTGAGGGGACACCCCGGGGACACCCCAAAAACTACCCCATCCTACGGGGACCCCCCAAAACCTGCCCCGTCCCTCTGGGAGTCACCATTGCCCCGGGGGAGACCCCGAAACCTGCCCCATCCCCACCCCAAAGAGCCTCGTGCCTCAGGAGCTGTGGGGCTGTGTCACATCTCCGAGGTCACTTAGGGCGAGGGGGCACCCCAAAACCTGAGGGTCCACCCAGAGACACCCCAAAACCTGAGGGACGCCCAAAAACCTGCCCTGTCCCTCTGTGGATCCCCAAAACCTGCCCCATTCCCCCCCCAAAGTGCACAGTCCCTCGGGAGCTGTGGGGCTGTGTCACATCTCCGGGGTCACTGAAGGTGAAGGGACACCCCAAAACCTGAGGGACCCCCTCAAGGACACCCCAAAACCTGCCCCGGGTTTGGGGAGTGTCAGGGGGGCAGTGCAGGGTTTTGGGGGTCCCCCTGACCCCCCTTTTCCCCCCTTTTCCACCAGACAAGTTCATCCCGTGGGGTTTGGGGGGATCAGGGCGGGTTCAGGGTGGGGTTGGGGGCTCTCAGGGGGATCAGTGCAGGATTTTGGGGGGCTGGGAAAGTTTTGGGTGTCCCTCTGAGCCCCCCTTTTCCCCCAGACAAGTACATTGTGTGGTTCATCCCGCGGGGTTTGGGGGGATCAGGGTGGGGTTGGAGGCTCTCAGGGGGGGCAGTGCAGGATTTTGGGGGGTCAGTGCAGGGTTTTGGGGGACCCCCTGACCCCCCCTTTACCCCCTGCCCCCAGACAAGTGCACTGTGCCGTTCATCCTGCGGGGTTTGGGGGGATCAGGGTGGGGTTGGGGGCTCTCAGAGAGCAGTGCAGGATTCTGGGGGGCCGTGGAGGTTTTGGGGGCCCCCCCAGCCCCCTCTTTTCCCCCAGACAAGTGCACTGTGCCGTTCATCCCACAGGGTTTGGGGGGATCGGGGTGGGTTCAGGGTGGGGTTGGGGGCTCTCAGGGGGATCAGTGCAGGATTTTGGGGGGCTGTGGAGGTTTTGGGGGCCCCACTGACCCCCCCGACCCCCCCTTTTCCCCCAGACAAGTACATTGTGTGGTTCATCCCGCGGGGTTTGGGGGGCTCTGGGGGGGATCAGGGTGAGGTCGGGGGGTGTCAGGGGGGCAGTGCAGGATTTTGGGGGGTCAATGCAGGATTTTGGGGTTCCCTCTGACCCCCCCGACCCCCCCTTTTCCCCCAGACAAGTACGCCGTGCGCTTCATCCCGCGGGAGAACGGCGTCTACTCCATCGACGTCAAGTTCGAGGGGTCCCACATTCCCGGGAGCCCCTTCAAGGTCCGAGTGGGGGAACCGGGACAGGCCGGAGACCCCGGGCTCGTGTCGGCCTACGGGCCCGGCCTCGAGGGGGGCACCACAGGTATGGGGGGCACGGGGGGTACCAGGGCTATGGGGGGTACCAGGGGATGGGGGGTTCCAGGGGGATGGGGGGCAATGGGATAGGGGGGGCAGGGGTGAAACTGGGACAGGCCGGAGACCCCGGGCTGGTGTCGGCCTATGGGCCCGACCTCGAGGGGGGCACCACAGGTATTGGGGGCATCAAGGGGGGCATTGAGGGGGACACGAGGGGTACCAGGGGTATGGGGGGTACGAGGGGATGGGGGGAACTGGGACAGGCTGGAGACCCCAGGCTGGTGTCGGCCTATGGGCCTGGCCTGGAGGGGGGCACCACAGGTATGGGGGGCATGGGGGGTATTGAGGGGGGCACAGGGGGTACTAGGGGATGGAGGGAGTATGGGGGGTACCAGGATATGGGGGGGGGTTCCAGGGGTACAGGGGGCAATGGGATATGGGGGGCACGGGGAGAACCGGGACAGGCCGGAGACCCCGGACTCGTGTCGACCTACGGGCCTGGCCTGGAGGGGGGCACCACAGGTATGGGGGGCATCGAGGGGGGCATTGAGGGGGGCACGAGGGAATGGGGGGGTCATGGGGGGTACCAGGGGGATGGGGGGAACTGGGACAGGCCGGAGACCCCGGGCTGGTGTTGGCCTACGGGCCTGACCTCGAGGGGGGCACCACAGGTACTGGGGGCATGGGGGGTATTGAGGGGGGCACAGGGGGTACCAGGGGATTGGGGGGGTATGGGGGTACCAGGGTATGGGGCGTTCCAGGTGTATGGGGGGGCAATGGGATATGGGGGGCATGGGGGGAACTTGGACAGGCCGGAGACCCCGGGCTCGTGTCGGCCTACGGGCCTGGCTTGGAGGGGGACACCACAGGTATTGGGGGCATCAAGGGGGGCATTGAGGGGGGCATGAGGGAATGGGGGAGGCATGGGGGTACCAGGGGATGGGGGGTACCAGGGGTACCAGGGGTATGGGGGGTACCAGGGGATGGGGGGTACCAGGGGATGGGGGGAACTGGGACAGGCCGGAGACCCCGGGCTGGTGTCGGCCTACAGGCCCGGCCTGGAGGGGGGCACCACAGGTATGGGGGGCACAGGGGGCATCGAGGGGGGCACGGGGGGTACCAAGGGATAAGGGGGTGTGGAGGGTACCAGAGTATGGAGGGCAATGGGATATGGGGGGAACTGGGGTGGGCTGGAGACCCCGGGCTGGTGTTGGCCTACCTATGGACCCAGCCTGGAGGGGGGCACCACAGGTACTGGGGGCATTGAGGGGGGCATTGAGGGGGGCACGGGGGGTACTAGAAAATGGGGGGGGCACAGGGGGAACAGGGACAGGCCAGGGTCCTGTGCCCCCCGCCCGGGCTCCCCCATGGAGTTCATGGTGAACACGACCGGGGTGGGCCCGGGGGCTCTGCGGGGTCGGGATGAACCCCATGGGGTTCCCTCTGGGATTGGGGTCCCTCTCTGGGATTTGGGGGGTATCAGAAGGGTTCTGGATGAACCCCATGGGATTGGGGTCCCTCTGTGGGATTGGGGTCCCTCTCTGGGATCTGGGGTCCCTCCAGGGGGGGTCCCTGAGCCCCGTGTGCCCCCCTGACCAGGCTCTCCCGCGGAGTTCGTGGTGAACACGTCCAAGGCGGACCTGTGGACTCTGGGGGTTTGGGATGAACCCCATGAGATTGGGGTCTCTCTGTGGGATTTGGGGGGTCTCAGAAGGGTTCTGGATGAACCCCCTGGGATTGGGGTCTCTCTGTGGGATCTGGGGGGTCTCAGAAGGGTTCTGGATGAACCCCCTGGGATTGGGGTCCCTCTGTGGGATCCGGGGTCCCTCTGTGGGATTGGGGTCCCTCTGTGGGATTGGGAGTCTCTCTGTGGGATTTAGGGGGTCTCAGAAGGGTTCTGGATGAACCCCATGGGATTGGGGTCCCTCTGTGGGATTGGGGTCCCTCCCTGGGATCGGGGGTCCCTCCGGGGGGGTCCCTGAGCCCCCTGTGCCCCCCTGACCAGGCTCTCCCGCGGAGTTCGTGGTGAACACGTCCAAGGCGGGCCCGGGCGCTCTGGCCGTGACCATCGAGGGCCCCTCCAAGGTGACCATGGAGTGCCACGAGTGCCCCGAGGGCTTCCGGGTCACCTACACGCCCATGGCCCCCGGCAGTTACCTCATCGCCATCAAATTCGGGGGGCCCCACCACATCGTGGGCAGCCCCTTCAAGGCCAAGATCACTGGTGAGAGGGGGGTTTGGGGGGGTGTTGAGGGGGTTCTGGGAGGTTTGGGGGGGATTTGAGGGGTTTATGGGGTCCCCACCACATCGTGGGCAGCCCCTTCAAGGCCAAGATCACCGGTGAGAGGGGCTGGGGGGCGGTTTGGGGGGTTCTGGGGGTGTTCTGGGGGGCTTTAGGGGGGGTCTGGGGGTGTTTGGGGGGGTATTGAGGGGGATTTGAGGGGTTTATGGGGTCCCCACCACATCGTGGGCAGCCCCTTCAAGGCCAAGATCACTGGTGAGGGGGGGCTGGGGGTGGTTTGGGGGGGGGCTGGGGGGATTTTGGGGGTTCAGGCCCCTGATTTTGGGGTGTGCCCCCACGACCCCGCCTGGTGAGCAGCCACAGCCTCCGCGAGAGCTCCTCGGTGCGGGGGGTTCAGAGCCGTGTTTTTGGGGTTCAGAGCCGTGTTTTTGGGGTTCAGGGCTGTTATCTCAGGGTTCAGGGCTGTTATTTTGGGGTTCAGGGCTGTTATTTTGGGGTTCAGCCCCCTGATTTTGGGGTGTGCCCCCAGGGCCCCACCTGGTGAGCAGCCACAGCCTCCGTGAGAGCTCCTCAGTGCTGGGGGTTCAGAGCCGTGTTTTTGGGGTTCAGGGCTGTTATTTCAGGGTTCAGGGCTGTTATTTTGGGGTTCAGGCCCCTGATTTTGGGGTGTCCCCCAGGGCCCCGCCTGGTGAGCAGCCACAGCCCCCCTGAGAGCTCCTCGGTGCGGGGGGTTCAGAGCCGTGTTTTTGGGGTTCAGGGCTGTTATTTCAGGGTTCAGGGCTGTTATTTCAGGGTTCAGGGCTGTGTTTTTGAGGTTCAGGGCTGTTATTTTGGGGTTCAGGCCCCTGATTTTGGGGTGTCCCCCAGGGCCCCGCCTGGTGAGCAGCCACAGCCTCCGCGAGAGCTCCTCGGTGCTCGTGGACTCGGGGGGGGTTCGTGCCGAGCCCGGGGGGGCCACGACCACCCCCAGCACCGGGGGAGCCCCCCTGGGGGGGCCCCCCAAGTTCTGCGACGCCTCCAAGGTGGTGGCCAAAGGGCTGGGGCTCAGCAAGGGCTTCGTGGGCCAGAAGAACTCCTTCACCGTCGACTGCAGCAAGGCCGGTGGGTGCCCCCAAAACCCCCCCTGCCCGGGCACTGAGCCCCCTGGGACCCCCTGCCTGGGCACTGACCACCCCAAAACCCCCCCTGCCCGGGCACTGACCACCCCAAAACCCCCCCTGCCTGGGCACTGACCCCCCTGGGACCCCCTGCCTGGGCACTGAGCCCCCTGGGACACCCCTGCCTGGGCACTGACCCCCCAACACCCCCCCCTGCCCAGGCACTGACCACCCAACGCCCCCTGCCTGGGCACTGACCCCCCACCAACACCCCCCTGCCCGGGCACTGACCCCCCAGGGACCCCCCTGCCCGGGCACTGACCCCCCAGGGACCCCTCTGCCTGGGCACTGACCCCCCAGGGACCCCTCTGCCTGGGCACTGACCCCCCAGGGACCCCCCTGCCCGGGCACTGACCCCCCAGGGACCCCCCTGCCCGGGCACTGAGCCCCCAGGGACCCCTCTGCCTGGTCACTGACCCCCCAGGGACCCCTCTGCCTGGTCACTGACCCCCCAGGGACCCTCCTGCCCGGGCACTGAGCCCCCCAGGACACCCCTGCCTGTCCAGAACCCCCCCTGCCTGGGCACTGACCACCCCAACACCTCCCCCTGCCCAGGCACTGACCCCCCCCTGCCTGGGCACTGAGCCCCCCAACACCCCCTGCCCGGGCACTGACCCCCCAACACCCCCTGCCCGGGCACTGACCCCCCCCTGGGACCCCCCCAGGCCTCCCCCAGGTGTCTGTTGTCACCTCCCCAACCCCCACCCCAAGGTGTCCCAGGTACCCCCAAATCCCAACTTAAATGGTTCCAGGTGCCCCCAAATCCTCCCCCAAGGGGTCCCAGGTGTCCAAGACCCCCCCAGGTATCCCCCAGGTGCCCAGGTACCCCTAAATCCCCCCCCCAGTCTGTCCCAGGTCCCCCCAAATCCCCCCCCAAGGTGTCCCAGCTCCCCCCAAATCCCCCCCTCAGGTGTCCAAGGCCCCCCCAGTTACCCCCTAAGGTGTCCAGGTCCCCCCAAATCCCCCCCAAGGTGTCCCAAGTCCCCCCAACCCCCCCCCAAGGTATCCCAGGTCCCCCCAGATCCCCTCCCAAGGTGTCCCAGGTGCCCAAGACCCCCCCAGATACCCCCCAGGTCCCCCCAAATCCCCCCCAAGGTGTCCCAAGTCCCTCCAAATCCCCCCAAGGGGTCCCAGGTGCCCCCAAATCCTCTCCTAAGGTATCCCAGGTCCCCCCAGTTTCCCCCCAAGTTTCCCAGGTCCCCCCAAATCCCCCCCTAAGGTGTCCCAGGTCCCCCCAACCCCCCCCGCCAAGGTATCCCAGGTTCCCCCAAACCACCCCCAAGGTATCCCAGGTTCCCCCAAACCACCCCCAAGGTATCCCAGATCCCCCCCAAGGGGTCCCAGGTCCCCCCAGATCCCCCTCAAGGGGTCCCAAGTCCCCCCAAATCCCCCCAAGGGGTCCCAAGTCCCCCTAAATCCCCCCCAAGGTATCCCAGGTCCCCCCAGATCCCTCCCAAGGGGTCCCAAGTCCCCCCAAACCCCCCCAAGGGGTGCCAGGCACCCCCAAATCCCCCCAAGGGGTCCCAGGTCCCCCCAAATCCCCCCAAGGGGTCCCAGGTCCCCCTAAATCCCCCCCAAGGGGTCCCAAGTCCCCCCAAACCCCCCCACGTGGTCCCGGCTCCCCCCACTCACCCCCCGCTCACGTCCCCCCTTATTCCACTTCGCCTCATTTTTGGGGTGCTCCCCCCACCCCCCTGACCCCCCCTGACCCTCCTGGACCCCCCCTGACCCCCCCTCTTCGTGTCCCCCCCCCCGCAGGGACCAACATGCTGCTGGTGGGGGTGCAGGGCCCCCGCAACCCCTGCGAGGAGATCGTGGTGAAGCACTTGGGCAACCAACTCTACAACGTGGGCTACCTGCTGCGGGAGCGCGGCGAGTACCTGCTCGTCGTCAAGTGGGGCGACCAGCACGTCCCCAACAGCCCCTTCCGCGTCACCGTGCCCTGAGGGGGACCCCAAAACCCTCGGGGGGGGGGGGGAACCCCAAAAATCTCCCTCGGTCACTTTTTCTCCTCCCCCCCCCCCCCCTTGCCCGGGGCCGGCGGAACCGACGGCGCCGGGACCCCCGATTTTGAGGACAACTCCCTGGGTTTGGGGTCACCCTGCAAAGTTTGGGGACACCCCCTGAAATCTGGGGACACTCCCCGTGTTTAGGGACACCCCAAAACCCTCGGGGAGACCCCAAAAATCTTTCTCAGCCACTTTTTCCCCCCCCTTGCCCGGGGCCGACGGAACCGACAGCGCCCGTGCTGGGAACCCCCGATTTTGGGGACACCCCCCTGGGTTTGGGGACACCCTGCAAAGCTTGGGGACGCTCCCCGAGTTTAGGGACACCCCAAAACCCTCGGGGAGACCCCAAAACACTCGGGGGGACCCCAAAAATCTTCCTCAGCCACATTTTCTTCCCCGCCCGGGGCTGGCGGAACCGACGGAACTGACGGCACCCCTGCCGGGACCCCCCGACTTTGGGGACACCCCCTGAAATTTGGGGACAACCCCTGGGTTTGGGGTCACCCTGCAAAGTTTGGGGACACTCCCCGAGTTCGAGGACACCCCAAAACCTTCGAGGGGACCCCAAAAATCTTCCTGAACCACTTTTTCTCCCCTGCCCGGGGCCGGCGGAACCAACGGCGCCAGTGCTGGGACCCCCCCGACTTTGGGGACACCCCCCCGAGTTTGGGGTCACCCTGCGAAGTCTGGGGACACCCCCCGAAATTTGGGGACACCCCTGAACCTTGGGGACACCCCTTGAAATTCGGGGAAAACCCCCCTCCCCCCCCCCAAATTTTGAGGATGCCACCCTGGCTTTGGGGACACCCCCTGCGATTTTGGGGACCCTCACCCCTGCGAAGTTTGGGGTCACCCCACACTTTGGGGACACCTCCCCTAAGTTTGGGAACACCCCCCCAAAATTGGGGACACCCCCCCCAGCTTTGGGGACCCCCCCCAAAGTTTGAGGATACCACCCTGGGTTTGAGACCCCCCCTCATTTTGGGGACCCTCTGCTAAAAGTTTGGGGTCCCCCCCCAGTTTTGGGGACCCCCCTACTTTGGGGTCACCCCCTACTTTGGGGTCACCCCCTACACACTCCGGGGTTCCCTCCCCCAAATTTTGGGGGTCCCCCCCCCCCAGCTTTGGGAACACTCCCCCCCGATTTTGGGAGCCCCCCCCTCCCCCACCTTGGGGGAGCCCCCCCCCCCCATTTTTTGGGGTCCCCCCTCACCTCTCACCGCCCCCTCCCCCTTTCTGCCACCGCCCCTCCCCCCCTCCCCTCACGCCGCCCCCTCCCCCCCCCCCGGGAGGGCCCCTCCCCCCCCCCCCCAAACCGCAGCCGCCATTTTGGATCCCCCTCCCCCCCCCTTTCTCTCCCTCCCCCCCTCCCCTTTTTTTTTTTATTTTATTTGAATTTTTTAACACCCCCGGGGGGGTCCCGGCGCTGCCCCCCCCCAATAAAAACTGTTTCTGCTTCGCTGGGGCTCCTGCTGACCTTGGGGGGGGGCTTTGGGGGGGGCATGAGGGGGGCTTGGGGGGGCTGGGGGGGCCATGAAGGGGGTTTGGGGGGGGGGTCATGACAGATTTGGGGGGCTCTGAGGAGGTTTGGGGGGGTCATGACAGATTTGGGGGGTCTGCAGTTGTTTGGGGGGGGTCATGAGAGGTTTGGGGGGTTTGAGGAGGGTTTGGGAGGGGGTTGAGGGGTTTTGGGAGGGGTCTGAGGGGCTTTGGGGGGGGTCATGAGGGGTTTGGGGGGGCTATGAAGGGGTTTTGGGGGGGTCATGAAGGGGTTTTGGGGGGGTCTGAGGGGGTTTGGAGGGGGGCATGAGGGGTTTTGGGGGGGTCATGAGAGATTTGGGGGGTCGGGGGGGGTTTGGGGGGGTTATTAGGGGATTTGGGGGGGGTCATGAGGGGGTTTGGGGGGGTTTGAGGATTTTAGGGGTGGCGGGGGGAGGGTCTGGGGAGGCCATGAAGGGGATTTGGGGGGTTTTGGGGGGGCCGTGAGGGCATTTTGGGGTGGCTGAAGGGGTCTGGGGAGGCCATGAGGGGGTTTGAGGGGGCCATGAAGGGGATTTGGGGGGGCTGGGGGGGTTTGGGGGGGCCATGAGAGGGGTTGGGGGAGGCTGGGGGGGGGCTGGGGGGAGCCATGAAGGGGTTTTGGGGGGGGGGGGGGGTTGGGGAAACCATGAGGGGGTTTGGGGGATTTTGAGGGGGGGCATGAGGGATTTGGGGGTTCTGGGGGGGCCATGAGAGGGGATTTGGGGGCGTCTGAGGGGTTTTGGGGGGGTTGGGGGGGCCATGAGGGGCTTTGGGGGGGTTGGGGGGGCCATGAGGGAGTCTGGGGGGTGGTTTGAGGGGTTTTGGGGGCCCAGAACCCCCCAACCCCCCTGAGACCCCCACTGGGGTCCCCAGAGCCCCCCCAAGACCCTCCCGGGGGGGGTTTCAAAGGGACAGGAGTCCCCCAGACCCCAAAGTGACCCCCCCAGACCCCAAAGTGACCCCCCCAGACCCACAAATGACCCCCCAGACCCCAAAGTGACCCCCTCAAACCCCCAAGTGACCCCCCCAAGACCCCAAAGTGACCCCCCAGACCCACAAATGACCCCTCAGACTCCAAAGTGAGCCCCCAGACCCCCAAGCGACCCCCCCAGACCCCCAAGTGACCCCTCCAGACCCCGAAATGACCCCCCCAGACCCACAAATGACCCCCCAGACCCCCAAGCGACCCCCCCAGACCCACAAATGACCCCCCGGACCCCCAAGTGACCCCCCCAGACCCACAAATGACCCCCCCAGACCCCAAAGTGACCCCCCCCGGACAAACAGACAGACAGACTGACCCCCCCCTTCCCACACGTGTTTAATTCCCACGGGGGGGGAAGGGGGGAGGGGGCGCACGGAGGAGTCTCCCCCCGACCCCGCCCGCGCCCCCCCCAATAATTTACATCCGTTAAACCCCAATAAATTCATTGGCCCCAATAAATTAATTCATTAATTAAAACCCCCTCCCCCCGTCACCCCCCCTCCCCACAATTTTCCACCCAGAGCCCCCCCCCCCTCCCCCCTCCCCCAGTTTGGGGGTCGGGGGGGGGCTTCGAGCCGCCCCCCCCCCCTCCCCAGAAGAACAACATGGCTTTGGGGGGACCCCGACCCGGGGGGGGTGGGGGGCAGGGAACCCCTCCTTAAAGGGGAGGGGGGGTCCTGGGGGGGTCCCAGAGCCCCCCTCCCGCTAAAGGGGGGGCTGGAGGCTGTGGGGACACCCGGGGGGGTCTCGGGGGGGTCCCAGAGGGTCCCAGAGCCCCTCCCCCCAAAACCAAAGGAAGGTCTCGAGGCTTTGGGGACACCCGGGGGGGTCCGGGGAACCCACCCCCCCCAAATGGAGAGGGGGGGTCCGTGGGAGGCCCAGGGGGGTCCCGGGGGGTCCCAGCGCCCCCCCCCCCCGCTAAAGGGAGGTCTCGAGGCTTTGGGGACACCCAGAGAGACACGGGGGGGTTCAGGGGGGTCCCAGGGGGGTCCCAGAGCCCCCCCCCCCAAAGGGAGGTCTCGAGGCTTTGGGGACACCCAGAGAGACACGGGGGGGTTCGGGGGGTCCCAGGGGGGTCCCAGAGCCCCCCCCCCGCTAAAGGGAGGTCTCGAGGCTTTGGGGACACCCGGGGGGGTTTGGGGGGTCCCAGAGCCCCCCCCCCCTAACTAAAGGGAGGTCTCGAGGCTGTGCAGCCGCCCGGGGGGGGGGGTCCCGGCGCGGGGGGGGGGTGGTTGTTGTTGCGGTTGGGGGGGGGGCGGCTCGGGGGGGCTTCGCTCTCCACGTCGGTGTCGTCGATGAGGGGGATGTCCCCGAAGAGCAGATCCGTCTGGGGGGGCCCGAAGGGGGGGCCCGACCGGGGGTCCGGGCGGGGGGGGGGGCCCCCCCAGGGAGCTGCGGAAGGCGCGGACCACCCGCATCTGGGGGGGGGGGGGGGGGGAGAAAAGGGGGGTCAGGGGGGAGCAGGGGGAGCCCCCCGACCCCCTGGGGACCACCCACATCTGGGGGGGGGAGGGGTGGGAAAAGGGGGGTCAGGGGGGAGCAGGGGGTGACCCCTGACCCCCCAGAGACCACCCGGACCTGGGGGCGGGAAAGGGGGGTCAGTGAGGAGGGGGTGACCTCCCCCCCGACCCCCTGGGACCACCCGCACTTGGGAGGGAGGGGGGGGGGAGAAAAGGGGGGTCAGTGGGGAGGGGGTGACCCCCGACCCCCCCAGAGACCACCCACATCTGGGGGGGAGGGGGAGAGAAAAGGGGGGGTTAGGGGGGAGGGGGTGACCCCTCAACCCCCCCAGAGACCACCCCCTTCGGGGGGGGGGGGAGGGGGGAGAAGGGGGAGCCCCCCGACACACCCCTCAGGGACCACCCACATCTGGGGCGGGAGGAGGGGAAAAGGGGGGTCAGTGGGGAGGGGGTGACCCCCCCAACCCCCCCAGAGACCACCCGCAACTCAGGGGGGGGGAGGAGAAAAGGGGGGGTCAGTGGGGAGCAGGGGGAGCCCCCCGACCCCCCCCGAGACCACCCGGATCTGGGGGGAAGAGGGGGAAGGGGGGTGACCCCCCCCCCATCAGGAGACCCTCCCCCCCATCCCCAGGGACCCCCCAACCTCCCCCCATGTCCAAACCCCCCCCCTAAAACCTCTCAACCCCCCCCAGTGCCACCCCCCCCCCAGGAGACCCCCACCCCCATCCCCAGGGACCCCCAACTCCCCCCCCCATGGCCCCACCCCCCCCATCAAGGGACCCCCTCCCCCAACCCCCAGGGGTGCCCCCAAATCACCCCCCCCCCGTTGGAGACCCCCGCCCCAAACTCCACGAATTGGGGTCAGGGGTCAGAGATCGGGGTCAGGGGTCAGGGGTGGGGGTCAGGGGTAAGGAATTAGGGTCAGGGGTCACTGGGATCAGGGATTGGGGTCAGGGATTGGGGTCAGAGGTCATGGGTTGGGAGCATAGGTGAGGGTCAGGGGTCAGAGATCATGGATTGGGGTCAGAGGTCACGGGTTGGGGTCATAGGTTCGGGTTCAGGGATCACGGGTCAGAGGTCAAGGGTCAAGGCTTGGGGTCACAGGTCGGGGTCAGGGGTCACGTTGTGGTCAGGGGTCATGGATTGGGTATGGGGTTGGGGTCAAGGGTCACGGGTCATGGATTGGGGTCACAGGTCAGGAATTGGGGTCAGGGATGAGGAACTGGGGTCAGGGTCATGGATCAGGGGTCAGAGGTCAGGGATTGGGGTCAGGGTCACGGATTGGGATCACAGGTCAGAGGTCAGGGGTCAGGGGTCACCTGTGTCTGGACGCGGCTCAGCCCCCGCACCCAGAGCAGCCGCCCCCGCTGCTCGTCCAGCCCGGGACCCTCCGAGCTCAAATCCAGCCCCGACGACCCCCCCGAGGGGCCCGGGACCCCCCCGGGGCAGGGGGGACCCCCCGGGACACACACCAGCACCTGGGGGGGGCAAATTGGGGGGGTAACGGGGAGTCTGAGCCCCCCCAGTGCACACACCAGCACCTGGGGGGCAAATTGGGGGGTAACGGGGAGTCTGAACCCCCCTGGGACACACACCAGGACCTGGGGGGCAAATTGGGAGGGTAACGGGGGGTCTGAGCCCCCCCAGGACACAGACCAGCACCTGGGGGGCAAATTGGGGGGGTAACGGGGAGTCTGAACCCCCCTGGGACACACACCAGGACCTGGGGGGGAAATTGGGGGGGTAACAGGGGGTCTGAGCCCCCCCCAGGGGCAGGGGGGACCCCCCGGGACACAGACAAGGACCTGGGGGGGAAATTGGGGGGTAACAGGGGGGTAACAGGGGGTCTGAGCCCCCCTGGGGCAGTGGGGACCCCCCAGGACACACACCAGCACCTGGAGGGGGAATTGGGGGGGAATGGGGAGTAATTGGGGGGTCTGAGCCCCCGCAGGGCACACACCAGTACCTGGGGGGGGAATTGGGGGGGTCATGGGGGGTCTGAGCCCCCCCTGGGACACAGACAAGGACCTGGGGGGGCAAACTGGGGGGGTAACGGGGGGGGGGTCTGAGTCCCCCCCAGGGCACACACCAGGATCTGGGGGGGGGGGAATTGGGGGGGTAATGGGGGGTAACTGGGGGATCTGAGCCCCCCCGGGGCAGGGGGGACCCCCCAGGACACAGACAAGGACCTGGGGGGGTTCTCATAGTTTGAGGGGGGTCCCATAGTTTGGGGGTCCCACGGGGATCCCATGGTTCAAGGGGGGGATCCCACAACTCGGGGGTCCCATGGGGGGGGATCCTATGGTTTGGGGGGGGATCCCATAGTTTGGGGGTCCCACAGGGTTCCCATGGTTTTGGGGGGGGGTCTCACGGCTCAGGGGTCCCGTGGTTGGGGTCTCATAGTTTGGGGGGGGGGTCCTGTGGGAGGATCCCATGGTTTGAGGGGGGGGGTCCCACAGTTTGGGGGTCCCACGAGGGGATCCCATGGTTTGAGGGGGCTCCAGAGGGATCCCATGGTTTGGGGAGGGGGTTCCCACAGTTTGGGGGTCCCACAGGGATCCCATGGTTTGGGGGGGGATCCCACAGCTCGGGGGTCCTGGGGGGGGGGATTCCCATGGTTTGAGGGGGGTGTCCCATGGTTTTAGAGGGGGTCCCATGGCTCAGGGGTCCCACAGGGATCCCACGGTCCCATGGGGGGGATCCTATGGTTTGGGGGTTCCCATAGTTTGGGGGTCCCACAGGGGGTTCCCATGTTTTTGGGGGGGGGTCTCATGGCTCAGGGGTCCCGTGGGGGGGGTCCCATGGTTTGGGGGGGGGATCCCACGGCTTGGGGGGGGTGTCCCACAGGGGGTTCCCATGGTTTGGGGGGGGGGTCCCACGGCTTGGGGGTCCACGGGGGGATCGCATGGTTTGGGGGGGGGGGGGGGTGTCCCACAGGGGGTTCCCAAGGTTTGGGGGGGGGGTCCCACAGCTCGGGGGTCCCATGGGGGGGGATCCTATGGTTTGGGGGGGTCCCATAGGTTGGGGGTCCCACAGGGGGTTCCCATGGTTTGGGAGGGGTCCCACGGCTCAGGAGTCCCATGGGGGGGTTCCCATGGTTTGGGGGGGTCCCATACTTTGGGGATCCCACAGGGGGTTCCCATGGTTTTGGGGGGGTCCCACAGCTCGGGGGTCCCGCGGGGGGGATCCCACATCTCAGGGGGGGGGGGGTCCCACGGCTCGGGGGTCCCGCGGGGGGGGTTCTCATGGTTTGGGGGGGGGTCCCACGGCTCGGGGGTCCCGCGGGGGGGGGTCTCTGTCCATACCTGCCCCCAGACGAGCTCCCCGACCCCCACGAAGAGGCACCAGAGCCACTGGTCGGTACTGAGGGGGGAGCAGCTGAACGGCTTCCCCCCGAACTGCACGATCACCACCTGGGGGGCACCGGGGGGGGTCAGGGGGGGCTCCGGGGGCGGCTCCGGAGGCTCCGACACCCCCCCGGTCCCCTCTGGGTCTGGGGTCCCCCAGAGCCCCCTGAAGCCCCCCTAGAGCCCACCTGGACAGCGAAGGTGCCGAGGACAATGGGGCAGAAGATGGGGGTCCCTGGGGGTCCCTGAGGGTCCCCATCGTGTCCACTCCACATCTGGGGGGCCCTGGGGGTCCCTGTGAGTCCCCTCCCCCTCTGGTGCCCCCAAAAGCCCCTCAGAGCCCCCCCCGAGCCCACCTGGATGGCGAAGGTGCTGGGGACGATGGAGCAGAAGATGGGGGGCCCTGGGGGCCCCTGAAGGTCCCCACGAGTCTCCTCTACATCTGGGGGTCATTTTGGGTCCCCTCCAAGTCTGGGGGTCCCTGAGGGTCCCCATCGTGTCCCCTCCACATCTGGGGGTCCCTGGGGGTCCCTGTGAGTCCCCTCCCCCTCTGGTGCCCCCAAAAGCCCCCCAGAGCCCCCCAGAGCCTCCTGAAGCCCCCCCAGAGCCCACCTGGATGGCAAAGGTGCCGAGGACAATGGGGCAGAAGATGGGGGTCCCTGGGGGTCCCCACAAGTCCCCTCTAAGTCTGGGGGTCCCTGGGGGGTCCCTATGAGTCCCCTCCCCATCTGGTGCCCCCCAGAGCCCCCCAAAGCCCCCCCGGAACCCACCTGGACAGCGAAGGTGCCGAGGACGATGGAGCAGAAGATGGGGGGCCCTGGGGGTCCCTATGAGTCCCCTCCCCATCTGGTGCCCCCCAGAGCCCCCCAAAGCCCCCTGGAGCCCCTCAAAGCCCCCCAGAGCCCCCCCCCGGAGCCCACCTGGATGGCGAAGGTGCCGAGGACGATGGAGCAGAAGATGGGGGTCCCTATGAGTCCCATCTAAGTCTGGGGGTCCCTGGGGGTCCCTGTGAGTCCCCTCCCCATCTGGTGCACCCCCAAAGCCCCCCAAAGCCCCCCTGGAGCCCACCTGGACGGCGAAGGTGCCGAGGACGATGGAGCAGAAGATGGGGTTGCCGAAGACGCCGGCGAAGACGTTCCTCTCGCCGTGGATCTTGCGGGCGTTGAGCTCGTTGAAGAGCTGCATCAGCACGAAGGTGTTGAAGATGATGGTGAAGTGCTCCGAGGGGGGGGCGTGCAGGGGGGCCCCCCGCCCGCTGTCGATGTCGAACAGCACCTCCCCTGCGGGGAGGGAGGGGGACAACACGGTTTTGGGGGTCTGGGAGGGGTCTGCGGGGGGTGCAGGGTCCCCACGGTGTCCCCTCCACGTCTGGGGGTCCCTTCATGTCCCCTCCATGTCTGGGGGTCCCTGGGAGTCTCTTCAGGTCCCCACAGTGTCCCCTCCACATCTGGGGGTCTCTGGGGGTCCTTCCAGGTCGGGGGGGTCCCCCTGCCCGCTGTCGATGTCAAACAGCACCTCCCCTGCACGGGGGGGGGGAAGGGGGGACACGGTTTTGGGGGTCTGGGAGGGTCTGCGGGAGGTGCAGAGTCCCCACGGTGTCCCCTCCACGTCTGGGGTTTCTTGAGGGTCCCTTCAGGCGCCCACGGTGTCCCCTCCCAATCTGGGGGTCCCTGGGGGTCCTTTCAGGTGCCTGTGGTGTCCCCTCCCAATCTGGGGGTCCTTTCAGCTCCCCACAGTGTCCCCTGCCAATCTGGGGGTCCCTGGGGGTCCCTTCAGGTCCCCACGGTGTCCCCTCCACGTCTGGGGGTCCCTGGGAGTCCCTTCAGGTGCCCGTGGTGTCCCCTCCCAATCTGGGGGTCCCTGAGGGTCCTTTCAGCTCCCCACAGGGTCCCCTCCCAATCTGGGGGTCCCTGAGGGTCCCTTCAGGTCTCCACAGTGTCCCCTCCCGGTCTGGGGGTCCCTTCAAGTCCTCTCCCAATCTGGGGGTCCCTGGGGGTTCTCATGACTCCCCTCCACGTCTGGGGGTCCCTTCAGGTCCTCATGGTGTCCCCTCCCAATCTGGGGGTCCCTGGGGGTCCCTTCAGGTCCCCACAGTGTCCCCTTCAGGTCTGGGGGTCCCTTCAGGTCCCCCTGAAGATGAAGATGATGAAGATGATGAAGATGAAGATGCTGCTGCTGCTGAGGGGTCTGCAGGACCCTGTGTCCCCCCAGAGATGATGATGAAGATGGTGATGAGGAGGAGGATCTACAGGACCCTGTGTCCCTTCAAAGATGATGATGATGAAGATGATGAAGATGATGATGATGAGGATCTGCAGGACCCCCTGCTCCCCCAAAGATGATGGTGATGATGAAGATGAACATGATGAAAATGGAGATGATGATTATGATGATGATGATGAGGGTCTGCAGGACCCCCTGCCCCCCTGAAGATGATGATGAAGATGAGGAGGAGGATCTGCAGGACCCCGTGTCCCCCCAAAGACGATGATGATGAAGATGAAGATGATGAAGATGATGACAATGAGGTTCTGCAGGACCCCCTGCCCCTCCCCAAAGATGATGATGAAGATGATGACGATGAGGATCTGCAGGTCCCCCTGCCCCCCCAAAGACGATGATGATGAAGATGACGATGAAGATGATGACGATGAGGGTCCGCAGGTGCCCCCCCGGCCCCCCTGTACCGGCGAAGAGGAAGGTGAAGATGACGAGGAGCTGGTAGAGGGCGTGGCCCAGGATGTTCCTGAGCATGGTGGGCGACACGAGCGGGTGGTCGCGGCCGTGGGGGCGGCGCAGCAGCAGCTCCTCCGTGGGCGGCTCCGTGGCCAAGGCCAAAGAGGCCAAAGTGTCCATGATGAGGTTCACCCACAGCATCTGCACCGCCTTCAGGGGGGAGTCCTGGGGGGCACGGGGGGCACACGGGGTCATGGGGGGCATGGGGGGATCATGGGGGGCACCCACAGCATCTGCACCACCTTCAGGGGGGAGTCCTGGGGGGCACGGGGGGCACAGGGGGTCATGGGGGGCACAGGGGGTCATGAGGGGTACAGGGGTCATGGGGGGCACCCAGAGCATCTGCACTGCCTTCAGGGGAGAGTCCTGGGGGGTATGGGGGGCACAGGGGGGCACAGGGGGTCATGGGGGGATCATGGGGGGCACCCACAGCATCTGCACCCACATGGGGGGCACCCACAGCATCTGCACCACCTTCAGGGGGGAGTCCTGGGGGTATGGGGGGATCAGGGGGTCATGGGGGGATCATGGGGGGCACGGGGGGCACCCACAGCATCTGCACCGCCTTCAGGGGGGAGTCCTGGGGGGCACAGGGGGCATGGGGGGTCATGGGGGGCATGGGGAGCACCCAGAGCATCTGCACCGCCTTCAGGGGAGAGTCCTGGGGGTATGGGGGGCACAGAGGGTCTTGGGGTCACAGGGGGTCATGGGGGGCATCCACAGCATCTGCACCGCCTTCAGGGGGGAGTCCTGGGGGTATGGGGGGCACAGAGGGTCCTGGGGTCACAGGGGGTCATGGGGGGCATCCACAGCATCTGCACCACCTTCAGGGGGGAGTCCTGGGGGTATGGGGGGATCAGGGGGTCATGGGGGGATCATGGGGGGCACGGGGGGCACCCACAGCATCTGCACCGCCTTCAGGGGAGAGTCCTGGGGTATGGGGGGCACAGGGGATCATAGGGGTCATGGGGGGCACCCACAGCATCTGCACCGCCTTCAGAAGGGAGTCCTGGGATATGGGGGGATCAGGGGGATCCTGGGGGGCATGGGGGGATCAGGGGGATCCTGGGGGGCACGGGGGACACAGGGGGTCATGGGGGGCACCCACAGCATCTGCACCACCTTCAGAGGGGAGTCCTGGGGGCACGGGGGGCACAGGGGGTCATGGGGGGATCAGGGGGGCTCAGGCCACCACAACGGTCACCGTGCTGATGGTGACACCTGTGACCCCCCCCTGCCCCAGGTGATGCCCAGGTAACCCTCACCTGTGTGATGCAGACCCAGTGATGCCCAGGTAACCCTCCCCTGCCCAGGTGATGCCCAGGTGCCCTCACCTGAGTGATGCAGGCCCCAGTGAAGGCCACCACGACAGTCACCACGTTGACGGTGACACTTGTGACTCCCCAGCCCCAGGTGATGCCCAGGTGTCCCCTCCCCTGCCCAGGTAACCCTCACCTGAGTGATGCAGCCCCAGTGATGCCCAGGTGCTCTCACCTGAGTGATGCAGGCCCCGGTGATGCCCAGGTACCCCTCCCCTGCCCCAGTGATGCCCAGGTGCCCTCACCTGGGTGATGCAGGCCCCGGTGATGCCCAGGTGCCCTCACCTGAGTGATGCAGCCCCAAGTGATGTCCAGGTGCCCCCTCCCCTGCCCAGGTGCCCTCACCTGGGTGATGCAGGCCCCGGTGATGCCCAGGTGCCCTCACCTGAGTGATGCAGGCCCCGGTGAAGGCCACCACGACGGCCACGACGTTGACGGTGAGCTGGAACTGCAGGAACTTGGCGATGCTGTCGTGGACGTTGCGGCCCCAGAGCACGGCCTTGACGATGGACGAGAAGTTGTCGTCGGTCAGGATGATGTCCGAGGCCTCCTTGGCCACGTCCGTGCCTGCAATGCCCTGGGGGGGACACAGGTGACCCTCAGGTGACCACAGGGACAGGGTCAGTTCCCCAGGTGACCCTCAGGTGACCACAGGCGACCCCAGGTGACCATGGCCATGGGGTGATGGCCGAGGCCTCCTTGGCCACTTCTGTGCCTGCAATGCCCTGGGGGGGACACCACAGTGACCACTGGTGACCACAGGGACAGGGTCAGTTCCCCAGGTGACCACAGGTGACCCTCAGGTGACCATGGGCACGGGGTGATGGCCGAGGCCTCCTTGGCCATGTCTGTCCCTGCAATGCCCTGGGGGGGACACCACAGTGACCACAGGTGACCACAGGTGACCCTCAGGTGACCCCAGGTGACCACCAGGTGACCACGGGCATGGGGGGATGGCCAAGACCTCCTTGGCCACGTCCGTGCCCACAGTGCCCTGGGGGGGGACACAGGGGAGACACACGGGGGACACAGGTGGCCCTCAGGTGACCCCAGGTGACCCCCAGGTGACCCCAGGGTTCCCCAGATGACCCCCAGGTGACCCTCAGGTGACCACAAGTGACCCTCAGGTGACCACAGGGCTTCGAGGGGGGTCTGGGGGTATCCCCATTTTGGGGGAGCGGGTTGGGGGTCCCCCATTTGGAAAAGGGGGGGGTCTGGGGGCATCCCCATTTTGGGGGGGGTGGGTTGGGAGTCCCCCATTTGGAAAGGGGGGGGGTCTGGGGGTATCCCTATTTTGGGGGGCGTTGGGGGGTCCCCCATTTGGAAAGGGGGGGGTCTTGGTGACCACGAGACCCCCCGGGGGGATCTCGGGGCTCTGGGGGGATCTCGGGGCTCTGGGTGCCCAGGGGGCCCATTTTAGGGGGGGGGGGTGACTCTGAGGACCCCCTGTGGGTGTCTGGGGGGGGTCCCGGGTGCGGGGGGGTCCCGTTTTTTTGGGGGGGGGTCGTTACCATGGCGAACCCCACGTCGGCCTTTTTGAGGGCGGGGCCGTCGTTGGTGCCGTCCCCGGTGACGGCCACGACCTGGCGCTGCTCCCCGATGGTGCTGTCGATGATCCCTGGGGGGGGGACACCCCCACGGTCCCCTCTGAGCCCCCCCGGACCACCCGGGACCCCCCCGAGCCCCCCCGGACCCCCAAAACACCCCCCCGAGCCCCCCACCTTTGACCCAGGGTGTGTTCGTGGGTGACCCCTCCCATGGAAACCCCCCCCAGCCCTTGTCCAGGTTCTCTGGGGGGGTGAGACCCCCACGATCCCCTCTGACCTCCCCCCAGTCCCCTCCGACCCCCCCATGGGCCCCTCTGACCCCCCAGGACCCCCCAAAACCCCCCGAGCCCCCCACCTTTGCCCAGGGTGTGGTTGTGGGTGATCCCCCCATGGACCCCCCTGAGCCCCTCCAGGGACCCCCCCAGACCTTGTCCAGGTTCTCCAGAGGGGTGAGACCCCCACAGTCCCCTCTGGCCCCCCTATGGGCCCCTCTGACCCTCTGGGGCCCCCCAAAACCTCCCTGGACCCCAAAACCCCGCCCCACAAACCCCACCTTTGACCCAGGGTGTGTTCGTGGGTGACCCCCCACACACCTTGTCCAGGTTCTCTGGGGGGGTGAGACCCCCACAGTCCCCTCTGACCCCCCCATGGGCCCCTCTGACCCCCCCCAGGAGCACCCCAGACCCCCCGAGACCCCCAGGAGCCCCAAAACACCCCCCCCCGGACCCCCACCTTAGCCAGGGTGTGTTTATGGGTGATCCCCCCACGGACCCCCAGGACCTCCCCGCAGGTTCTCCTGCTCCCCCTGGGGGGGTGAGACCCCCACGATCCCCTGTGAGACCCCCCAGAGCACCCCGGAACCCCCCCGAGCCCCCCCGGACCCCCAAAACCCCTCCCAAGCCCCCTCCCCTTAGCCAGGGTGTGTTTGTGGGTGATCCCCCCGTGGGCCCCCCTGAGCCCCTCCAGGGACCCCCCCAGCCCTTGTCCAGGTTCTCTGGGGGAGTGAGACCCCCACGATCCCCTCTGACCCCCCCATGGAGCCCCTCTGACCCCCCAGGACCCCCCTAAAGCCTCCCCCGAGCCCCCCCCACCTTTGACCAGGGTGTGTTTGTCGGTGGGCGACGACCTGGCCAAGACCCTCAGCTTGGGCCACACCTTGTCCAGGCGCTCCTGCTCCACCTGGGGGGGGGGTGAGACCCTCAGGGACCCCCCCAGGGACCCCCAGGGTCATCTGAGCCCCCCAGGGACCCCCAGGGTCATCTGACCCCCCCCCATGGACACCCAGGGTCATCTGAGCCCCTCCTGGTCCATCCCCCCACACCTTGTCCAGGCGCTCCTGCTCCACCTGGGGGGGGTGAGACCCTCAGGGACCCCCCCAGGGACCCCCAGGGTCATCTGACCCCCCCCCCATGGACACCCAGGGTCATCTGAGCCCCTCCGGGTCCATCCCCCCCACACCTTGTCCAGGCGCTCCTGCTCCACCTGGGGGGGGTGAGACCCTCAGGGACCCCCCAAGGACCCCCCCCAGGGACCCCCAGGGTCATCTGACCCCCCCCCTCCCAGTGCCCCTCCCAGTGCCCCCAGTCCCTCCCAGTGCCCCTCCCAGTCCCTCCCAGTACCCCCAGTACCTCCCCGCGGTGGTTGCGGATGCGGCGGTTGAACTCCTTGCCCTCGAGGCAGAGCCAGTGCCCCCCAGTGCCCCTCCCAGTGCCCCCAGTCCCTCCCAGTGCCCCCAGTGTCCCTCCCAGTGCCCCTCCCAGTGCCCCCCAGTGCCCCCCAGTGTCCCTCCCAGTGCCCCCCAGTGCCCCCCAACCCCCCTCCCAGTGCCCCCCAGTGCCCCCCAGTGCCCCTCCCAGTCCCTCCCAGTGCCCCCAACTCCCCTCTCAGTGCCCCCCAATCTCTCTCCCAGTCCCTCCCAGTGCCTCCCAATGCCCCTCCCAGTCCCTCCCAGTCCCTCCCAGTGCTCCCAGTGCCCCCAGTCCCTCCCCGCGGTGGTTCCGGATGCAGCGATTGAACTCCTTGCCCTCGAGGCAGAGCCAGTGCCCCCCCCGTGCCCCCTAATGCCCCTCCCAGTGCCCCCCAGTGCCGCTCCCAGTGCTCCCAGTGCCCGCAGTACCTCCCCGCGGTGGTTCCGGATGCGGCGGTTGAACTCCTTGCCCTCGAGGCAGAGCCAGTGCCCCCCAGTGCCCCTCCCAGTGCCCCCAGTGCCCCTCCCAGTCCCTCCCAGTCCCTCCCAGTGCTCCCAGTGCCCCCTAATCTCCCTCCCAGTCGCTCCCAGTCCCTCCCAGTGCTCCCAGTGCCCGCAGTACCTCCCCGCGGTGGTTGCGGATGCGGCGGTTGAACTCCTTGCCCTCGAGGCAGAGCCAGTCGCCGCCCGGGGGGAGGATCCCGCACTTGGTGGCGATGGCTCGCGCCGTGTCCAGGTTGTCGCCGGTCACCATCCGGACCGTGATCCCCGCGCGCTGGCACTTCCGGATGGCCTCGGGCACCTGCGGGGACGGCGGGGGCCGAAGTGTCCCCAAGGTGTCCCCAAGGTGTCCCCAAGGTGTCCCCAGGGGGTCCCCAGGGGGTCCCCAGGGGGTCCCCAAAGTGTCCCTGTGTCACCTGTGTCCCCAAAGTGTCCCCAAGGTGTCCCCAACGTGTCACCAGGGGGTCCCCAAAGTGTCCCTGTGTCACCTGTGTCCCCAAAGTGTCCCCAAAGTGTCCCTGTGTCACCTGTGTCCCCAAAGTGTCCCCAAGGTGTCCCCAAAGTGTCACCAGGGGGTCCCCAGGGAGTCCCCAAAGTGTCCCTGTGTCACCTGTGTCCCCAAAGTGTCCCCAGGGGGTCCCCAAAGTGTCCCTGTGTCACCTGTGTCCCCAAAGTGTCCCCAGGGGGTCCCCAAAGTGTCCCCAAGGTGTCCCCAGGGGGTCCTCGTGCCCCTCACCTGGCCCCGTGTCCCGAAAGTGTCTCCAAGGTGTCCCCAAGGTGTCCCCGAAGTGTCACCAAGGTGTCATCAAAGTGGCCCCAGGGGGTCCTCATGTCTCTCACCTGGCCCCGTGTCCCCAAGGTGTCCCCAAAGTGTCCCCAAGGTGTCCCCGAGGTGTCCCCAAAGTGTCCCCAAGGTGTCACCAAGGGGTCCCCAGGATGTCCCCAAAGTGTCCCCAAGAGGTCCCCAAAGTGTCCCCAAGGTATCCCCAAGGGGTCCCCAGGATGTCCCCAGAGTGTCCCCAGGGGGTCCCCAAAGTGTCACCCAAGTGTCCCCAGGGGGTCCTCGTGTCTCTCACCTGGCCCCGTATCCCCAAGGTGTCCCCAAAGTGTCCCCAAGGTGTCCCCACGGGGTCCCCAGGGGGTCCTTGTGCCCCTCACCTGGCTCCGTGTCCCCAAAGTGTCCCCAAGGGCTCCCCAGGGGGGCCCCAAAGTGTCCTCCTGTCTCTTACCTGGCCCTGTGTCCCCAAAGTGTCCCCAGGGTGTCCCCAAAGTGTCACCAAGGGGTCCCCAGGATGTCCCCAAAGTGTCCCCAGGGTGTCCCCAAAGTGTCCCTCACCTGGCCCCGTATCCCCAAAGTGTCCCTGTGTCACCTGTGTCCCCAGGGGGTCCCCAAGGTGCCCCCAGGGGGTCCCCAAAGTGTCCCCACCGGGTCCTCGATGCCCACGATGGCAATGCAGGTCAGTGCCCCCAGTGCCCCCCCAGTGCTCCCAGTGCCCCCCAGTCCCTCCCAGTCCCTCCCAGTGCCCCCCAGTGCTCCCAGTGCCCCCCAGTCCCTCCCAGTGCCCCCCAGTGCTCCCAGTCCCCCCTAACCCCTTCCCATTCCCTTCCCAGTCCCTCCCAGTGCTCCCAGTTCCCCCCCCAGTCCCTCCCAGTGCCCCCCAGTGCTCCCAGTGCCCCCCCAGTCCCTCCCAGTCCCCCCCAGTGCTCCCAGTGCCCCCCAGTCTCTCCCAGTGCCCCACCTCCGGCCGCACGGGGTCCTCGATGCCCACGATGGCGACGCAGGTCAGTGCCCCCAGTGCCCCCCCAGTCCCTCCCAGGGCCCCCCAGTGCCCCCCAGTCTCTCCCATTCCCCTCCCAGTCTGTCCCAGTCTCTCCCAGTGCCCCACCTCCGGCCGCACGGGGTCCTCGATGCCCACGGTGGTGATGCAGGTCAGTGCTCCCAGTGCCCCCCAGTCCCTCCCAGTGCCCCCCAGTCCCTCCCAGTGCCCCCCAGTCCGTCCCAGTGCCCCACCTCTGGCTGCACGGGGTCCTCGATGCCCACGATGGCGATGCAGGTCAGTGCCCCCAGTGCCCCACAGTGCCCCCCAGTCCCTCCCAGTCTCTCCCAGTGCCAATCTGTCTCTCCCATTCCCCTCCCAGTCCCTCCCAGTCCCTCCCAGTCCGTCCCAGTGCCCCACCTCCGGCCGCACGGGGTCCTCGATGCCCACGATGGCGATGCAGGTCAGTGCCCCCAGTGCCCCCCAGTCCCTCCCAGTGCCCCCCAATCCCTTCCCATTCCCCTCCCAGTCCCTCCCAGTGTTCCCAGTGCCCCCCAGTTCTCCCAGTGCCCCACCTCCGGCCGCACGGGGTCCTCGATGCCCACGATGGCGATGCAGGTCAGCTCGGCCACCACGGCGGCCTCGTCGTCCCAGGGGGGCTCGGGCCGGGGGGGGAAGTCTCGGAAGGCGAGGACGAGGGTCCGCAGCCCCCCCCCCGCCATGGGCTCCACCACCCGCCGCACCAGCTCCTCCCGCTCGGCTCCCCCGAAGGGCTGCGGGGACCCCCCCGGGCCCAGGATGGAGCTGCACCTGCGGGGGGGGGCACGGGGGGGTCACGGGAGGGGGGCTGGGGGGGTCCCGAGGGGGTCCCGAGGGGGTCAGGATGGAGCTGTGCCTGTGTGGGGGTCAGGGAGGGTCACGGGAGGGGATCTGGGGGGATCCCGAGGGGGTCCCGAGGGGGTCCCGAGGGGGTCAGGATGGAGCTGTGCCCGCGGGGGGAGGCGCGGGGGGGTCGGGGGGACACAGGAGGGGGGTCTGGGGGGGTCCCGAGGGGGTCCTGAGGGGTTCCCGAGGGGGTCAGGATGGAGCTGTGCCTGTGGGAGGGGCACGGGGGGGATCATGGAGGGGGGCTGGGGGGTCCCGAGAGGGTCTGGGGGTCAGGGAGGGTCACGGGAGGGGGTCTGGGGGGGTCCCGAGGGGGTCAGGATGGAGCTATGCCTGTGGGGGTTTACGGGGGGGTCACGGGAGGGGGTCTGGGGGGGTCCCGAGGGGGTCTGGAGGGGTCCCAAGGGGGTCTTGAGGGGTTCAGGATGAAGCTGCACCTGCGGGGAGGGTACGGGGGGGGCATGGGAGGGGGTCTGGGGGTCAGGGAGGGTCATGGGAGGGGGGCTGGGGGGGTCCTGAGGGGGTCAGGATGGAGCTGTGCCTGCGGGGGGGTCGCGGGAGGGTCATGGGAGGGGGTCTGGGGGGTCCCGAGAGGGTCTGGGGGTCAGGGAGGGTCAGGGGAGGGGGTCTGGGGGGTCCCGAGGGGGTCCCGAGGGGGTCAGGATGGAGCTGTGCCTGTGGGGGGGGCACGGGGGGGGGGGTCTAGGGGGGCCCCAAAGGGGTCTGGGGGTCAGGGAGGGTCAGGGGAGGGGATCTGGGGGGTCCCGAGGGGGTCTGGGGGTCAGGGAGGGTCAGGGGAGGGGGTCTGGAGGGGTCCCAAGGGGGTCCCGAGGGGGTCAGGATGGAGTTGTGCCTGTGGGGGGGTTACAGGGGGGGTCACAGGAGGGGGGCTGGGGGTTCCCGAGAGGGTCTGGGGGTCAGGGAGGGTCACGGGAGGGGGGCTGGGGGGGTCCCGAGGGGGTCAGGATGGAGCTGCACCTGCGGGGGGGGGGGCGCGGGGGGGTCACGGGAGGGGGTCTGGGGGGGTCTGGGCTCCTCAGGTGTATTTTAGGACCCCCATGCCCATATTTTGGGTCCATTTTTGGCCCCCCATGCCCATTTTTGGCCCCCCCCTCACCTCCTGAGCAGCATTTCTGATGCCCCCTTTGCTGCAGAGGCAGAATCCCCCCCCCCAGGCCCATTTTGGGGTGGATTTTCAGCCCCTGCCATCCCCCCCATGCCCATATTTGTGCCCCCCCTCACCTCCTGAGCAGCATTTCTGATGCCCCCTTTGCTGTAGAGCCGGAATCCCCCCTCGGGTTCATTTTGGGACCCCCGGGCCCGTTTTGGGGTGGGTTTTTGGCCCCCCCTCACCTCCTGAGCAGCATTTCAGACACCCCCTTTGCTGTAGAGGCAGCAGCCACCCCCGGGCCCATTTTGGGATTCCCAGGGACATTTTGGCATCCTCAGGATGATTTTGAGACCCCCAGGCTGATTTTGAGACCTCCCCTGCCCATTTTTGTGCCCCCCTCTCACCTCCTGAGCAGCATTTCTGATGCCCCCTTTGCTGTAGAGCCGGAATCCCCCCTCGGGTTCATTTTAGGACCCCCGTGCCCATTTTGGGGTGGGTTTTTGGCCCCTGCCGTCCCCCCCATGCCCATTTTTGCGCCCTCCCTCACCTCCTGAGCAGCATTTCTGATGCCCCCTTTGCTGAAGAGGCAGAAGCTCCCCCCGGGTCCATTCTGGGATCCCCAGGGATATTTTGGGATCCTCAGGATGATTTTGAGACCCCCAGGCTGATTTTGAGACCCCCCCATGTCCATTTTTGTGCCCCCCCCTCACCTCCTGAGCAGCATTTCTGATGCCCCCTTTGCTGCAGAGGCAGAATCCCCCCCGGGCCCATCTTGGGGTGGGTTTTTGGCCCCTGCCATCCCCCCCATGCCCATTTTTGCGCCCCCCCCCACCTCCTGAGCAGCATTTCGGAGGCCCCTTTGCTGTACAGTCGGAAGCCCGGGCCGTGCCTGGTGACGGTGCTCATGGATTTGCGCTCGGAGTTGAAGGTGAAAACCTTCACCAGCCGCTCCTCGGGCACCTGAGCCCGCACGGCCTCGGGGTCCCGGCCCAGGGCGAGCACCAGCCCCAGCAGGGCACACTCCGTCTTGTTGCCCACCTGGCGCGGGAGACCCCCGGGGGTCTCGGGGGGCTGCGGGGGGGAGAAAGGGGGGGGTGAGGGGGTGCGGGGTCAGCGGGGAGGGGAGAAGGTGGGAGGGTTCCCACCCCGAGCCTTCCCAAACCCCCCCTCCCCACCCCGAGCCTTCCCAATCCCTCCAGACCCCTTCAAACTCACTCAGACTCCCCCAAAACCCCGAGACGCCCCCCCCCCCCGAGACCCCCTCCAACCCCCCCGACCACTCCAACCCCCCCCAGACCCCCTCCAAAACCCTCAGATCTCCCCCAAAACCCCCAGAGCCCCAAGCCCCCTCCAACACCCCTCCGGGGGTCTCGAGGGGCTGCGGGGGGGAGAAGGGGGGGGGTGAGGGGGTGTGGGGTCAGCGGGGAGGGGAGAGGGTGGGAGGGTTCCCACCCCGAGCCTTCCCAAACCCCCCCTCCCACCCCGAGCCTTCCCAATCCCTCCAGACCCCTTCAATCGCCCTCAAACCCCTCCAAACCCTCCCCCTCGAGAACCCTCCAAACCCCCCCAAGACCCCCAGACCCCTCCAACCCCCCCCAGACCCCTCCCAAACCCCCAGACCCCTCCCAAAACCCACAGACCCCTCCCAAATCCCCCAGACCCCTCCAAACCCCCCAGATCCCCCCCAACACCCCTCCAGGGGTCTCGGGGGGCTGCGGGGAGAGAATGGGGGGGGTGAGGGGGTGCGGGGTCAGTGGGGAGGGGAGAGGACGGGAGGGTTCCCACCCCAGGCCTTCCCAATCCCTCCAGACCCCTCCAAACCCTCCCCCTCGAGACCCCTCCAACCCCCCCAAGACCCCCAGACCACTCCAAATCCTCTCCAGACCCCTTCAACCCCCCCAAGACCCCCCCAAAAACCCCTCCAACCCCCACCCCCCCTCCAAACTCGGGGGGCTGCGGGGGGGAGAAGGGGGGGGGTGAGGGGGTGTGGGGTCAGCGGGGAGGGGAGAGGGTTCCCACCCCGAGTCTTCCCAATGCTCCCAAACCCTCTGAGACCCCCCCAAAGCCCCCCCAAAACCCCCAGACCCCTCCAACCCCCCCGACCCCTCCAAACTCCCCCCCGACCCCTCTAACCCCCTCCCAGACCCCTCCAAAACCCCCAGACCCCTCCCAAAACTCCCAGACTCCTCCAAACGCCCCCAAAACCTTTCCAAACCCCTCCAAGCCCCCCTAAAACCCCTCCAGGGGTCTCGGGGGGCTGTGGGGGGGAGAATGGAGGGGGAGGGGGGGTGTGGGGTCAGGGGGGAGGGGAGGGTTCCCACCTCGAGCCTTCCCAACCCCCCCCAAAACCCCTCGTCCTCTCCAGTCCCTCCATCCCCCCTTATCACCCCCCCCCCGACCCTCCCAGGTCCCCTCAACCCCCTCAGGCCCCCAAACCCCCCCCAAGTCCTCCAATCCCCCCCCAGTGCCCCCCAGCCTCCCCCCAGTCCCTCCATCTCCCCCTCCCACCCCTCCCAGTGCCACCCAAGTGCTCCCCCAGTGCCCCCCCAACCCCCCTCCCACCCCTCCCAGTGCCCACCAGTACCTTGCTGGTGTAGCCGCTGTTGATGGCCCCCCAATCCCCTCCCAGTGCCCCCCAGTGCCCCCCAATCCCCCCTCCCAGTGCCCCCTCAGTGCCCCCCAGTGCCCACCAGTATCTTGCTGGTGTAGCCACTGTTGATGGCCCCCTAATCCCCTCCCAGTGCCCCCCAGTGCCCCCCAGTATCTTGCTGGTGTAGCCACTGTTGATGGCCCCCCAGTGCCCTCCCAGTGCCCCCAGTGCCCCCCAGTATCTTGCTGGTGTAGCCGCTGTTGATGGCCCCCCAATTCCCCCCCCACCCCTCCCATTGCCCCCCCAGTGTCCCACAATCCCCCCCCCTCCTCCCAGTGCCCCCCAGTGCCCCCCAGTATCTTGCTGGTGTAGCCGCTGTTGATGGCCCCCCAATTCCCCCCCCACCCCTCCCATTGCCCCCCCAGTGTCCCCCAATCCCCCCCCACCTCTCCCAGTGCCCCCCAGTGCCCCCCAGTATCTTGCTGGTGTAGCCGCTGTTGATGACCCCCCAACCCCCTCCCAGTGCCCCCAGTGCCCTCCCAGTGCCCCCCAGTGCCCCCCAATCCCCCCCCCAGTGCCCCCCCAGTGCCCCCCAGTGCCCTGACCAGTATCTTGCTGGTGTAGCCGCTGTTGATGGCCCCCCAGTGCCCCCTCCCAGTGCCCCCCAGTGCCCTCCCAGTGCCCCA